>NC_091516.1:9521644-9672543 GCF_947461875.1 Haliaeetus albicilla
CACGAACAAGCTTTCAGGTATATGAACAATTCTTTTTGCTTGCTTGAAAGCTTAGGTATGCTTTCCTGTTTTACCACTTGTGTATTTTCAGAAGTCTTTCTATGTTTTTGAAGGGAATAGTTAACAGTAATTTTTTAAAATTTGCTTGCAATTGTATATTCCAAACCTCTGGCTTTTATTGTGACTTGGTATTTGGGGTTTTATTTAAATTGTTCTCAACGCTGAACTGAACATAGATACTAAAACAAATGTTCCTATCTGTATTATTTGGATCAATTTTTCCTGGGTTTTGGTAGAGACTTTTATACTTACGTAGGACTGTTCAGACGCTTATCATAATTAAGTTAGCTACTGTTAATTTTGACTATTAGTGTGATTCCACAGCTGTTTAAGATGTTTAATTCTGCGCTGCTTTTGCCTGTCCTCTGCATTGGTGTTAGTTTGTAGTTAGATGTGTTGTAGGGAAGTCAGGGAGGGAGAGCAGGGAACTAAAACTGTGGTAATCCAGGTGTAGATTGCCTTAAACCGCTGTTAGCTGTATCCTCAAACGTGTTCATACTCTGTATGTACAGGCACATGTGCTCTTCCTTCTTTTTCTGTCCTTGTTCCTTTCCTTAAAATGTTCACAGTTTTATATTGCTGTTTGAGTAGTATTTTTAAATTTTCACTCAAAAAATTAAAAAGCCTTTAGTTTCCTATAGTGTTCCCAATATAGAGATAGACAGGTGATAGACATTATTTTCTTCCACCTTTGTCCTCTGTAGTAAGTGTTTAGCTGAGACAGTACTGACTGTGTCTGATACCCTGGAAATGCATTTTGTTCATGTCCTCAGAAGGTATTTTGGTGTATATTGATATATATTGCCATTTCCCTGCTAAAAAGTGTTCTGTGGAATTAGTTTTGCTGTCTTTGAATTTGGTCATTGCTAAATCTGTAAAACTAGATTTTACATCTGTTAGAGAAAAGGTAATAAAGCAGTATGAAAAATTACATTAGAATTACCTTTCCTGGAAAAGAGAATGATTTTATCAGGCTTAAGCTTATTATTTTTTTTTAATGTGTGTAGTGCACTGAATCATTTACATGAGCAGAACATGCCTGGAAGACTTTTGATAACTCTACTATTACAGTCTAAATTCAGTTGATTCATGTTGCTAGGAACCCAAGTTAATTTTAGAATTGCTTAGTTAAAAGGAGTAGGCAGAGGTTCTGGAAGATAACTGTAAAACTATGTGTCTAACCAAAACTTTAAGTGACATTTAAAAAAATGTGCATTATCAGTTAGATTGAGTAATTAAGCCACTTGATCAGTTTTTTTTTTTTCTTTGTTTGTTTTTGGTTTTGGTTTTTTTTTTTTTTTTTTGGAATGGAATCTTGTGTAGCAACACTGAGCCTGATCTTATATTTGACTCTTGAGAAAGAAGAATGAGGGACTTTGCTGCTTAAAGGCTTAAATGTGGTAGTACTGTTTTTTATTTTGCTTTATTCAAATAATATGCTTTCAGTGTAGCTTATTGGTTTTACCTAGCGGCAGTTCTGATTGCATCAGGCATAAACTGCTTTTAAGTTTCCCAGACTTGTAAAGGAACAGTTTGCTACATTCCTTGCCACTTCTGCAACACTGACACTGTAAAACTAACTGTCCAGTCCTAAGCAGTAACAAAGTGACTTCAGATAACTTGCAGATAACAACAAACCTTTTACTTTGGTTTCATTTTTATGAGTGGGTGGTCATGCTTTTCACATACAGGAATGTTACTTGCTTTCAAGTTACCAGTAATGCTATTTGTTTTGGGTTTATGTGGTGGGGTTTTGGTAGCAGGGAAGGGGCTGCAGGGGTGGCTCCTGTGAGAAGCTGCTAGAAGCTTCCCTGGATCCAAGTCAGACCAAGGCTGAGCCCATCAGTGACAGTGGCAGCACCTCTGGGAGAACAAATTTAAGAAGGGGAATCTGCAGGGTGGGAGGAGAATGGAATGTGAGAGACCCCTCTGCAGACAGCAAGGTCAGTGAGGAAGGAGGGGAGGAGGAGCGGGGGAGGAGGGGATGCCCCTGCAGCCCGTGGTGAGACGTCAGGCTGTCCCCCCCAGCCCATGGAGGGGAGCGGGGGAGCAGGTGCCCACCTGCAGCCCCGGGAGGACCCCACGACGCAGCACGGGGATGCCCCCGAAGATGGCCGTGACTCCATGGGAAAGCCCGCGCTGGAGCAGTCTGTGACTGAAGGACTGCAGCCCACGCAAAGGACCCACACTAGAGAAGTTCATGGAGAACTGTCTTCTGTGGGAAGACCCCACAGTGGAGCAGGGGAAGAGTGAGGAGTCCTCTCCCTGGGGAGGAAGGAGCGGCAGAGACAACGTGTGATAAACTGACCACAACCCCCATTCCCCGTCCCCCTGCGCTGCTGGTGGGGGAGGAGGGAGAGGAAATCGGGAGTGGACTTGAGCCTGGGAAAGAGGGCGGGGTGGGGGAAAGGTGTTTTTAAGATTTGGTTTTACCTCCCATTATCCTGTTTTGATTTTAGTGACAGTAAATGAAATTGATTTTGGTTTTTTCCCCAAGTTAAGTCTGGTTTTTGCCTGTGACCATAACTGGTGAGTGATCCCTCCCCGTCCTTGTCTCGACCCATGAGCTTTTCTTTATATTTTCTCCTCCTCATCCCACCGAGGCGGGAGGCGTGAGCGAGCAGCTGCCTGGTGTTTAGCTGCTGGCTGGGCTTAAACCGTGACACTATTGAAGCTTTGTCAAGTGCAAGTTTGAGTTTCTCATGGCTCCCATCAGGCACTGGCAGCTCTGTGTAATCCCAGGTATCAGAAGTGTGAGTATTTTCAGTCTCTTCTTTTACTTACAGCATAGTATGTTAAGAGTTGCCTTCAATGGATGAACACACTGTGTGAGTGAAGGGTGGTGGAGCATGGGCTTTGTTTAAAACTTTCTCTTTGGAAGCAAGGTGCGTAGTATACTTGTGCCCTTGCTGAGTTTGGCTCTAGAATTTTTGTTGCACAGTGCTGCACATTTTGCAGTCACTAAAATGTCTTACTTTCCCCTTGTGGCTGAACTACATATGGAGTTTGAAGTGTATTTCCAACTGATCTATAAAAGTGTTTGCTACAGAAGCAGGCATGCATAATGATGTGTTGATGAGGATCTCTGGCTCTAGAAAGAGGGCAGTGGAAATGAATTCAGTTTGAAAAGCACACGCATGCTTAGATTTTGGAACACTCCAAGTTTCTGATTCAATTTTGAGTTATGTTTGCATGTTCTTCTATACTTTTATGAATTGAAGTTCCCAGTTAATTTTGATGTTTTAATAGGATAGGAATTCAGGTGGTGATAAATGAGGGGAATATAAATCACAACCTGATGATTTTTAAGTTACAGCAAGCATTCTTCAAACACAGAGAAGACTTAAAATATTACTTAAACTTTTCTTGTTCGTTTGAGCTTTTAGAACCTGACTAAGATAAGGGAAAAATACAGGCTTTAAACTTGTATGAGAATAAAGGCTTCTGACTTCTAACAAGGAGCAACAGTTGGCAGCTCTGTAATAAATTAAGTAATGGTAAATATTCTTACTAAAGGTAATATTGTAAAGTAAGGGAAATGAAAAAAAACCCCACCCAAACAACAAAACACTATTTGACACTGTAGGTCATGAAAGGCAAATGATACCATTTGAAAACATCTACAGAAGGTGCTGGTAGAAATTTTCTGTGTCATGTGGGCAGCTATTGTTTCTAGGCAGCTACTGTCAGCTTCAGAGAAAGTAGAGGAAATAATGAAAAGGAGGTCTCTGACATTTATTCAAGGAAAAAACAAAATGAGAAAGGGGGAAGGGAGAGAGAATACTGGCCAAGTCATCTCAATCTTTTGGCAGAGGGTATTCACCACACTGTTTGAATCCACCACAGTCTTAAATCCTGTTGCTAAAAAAATTTAAGCAACTACTAAACCCCAATGCTGTTTGAAGGAGATACTTGACTGAATCAATTTTGCTCCTACATACCATAACTATATTGAAATGTATACTGAACACAGAGGACTTTGATCTGCAAAAGTATATAGCAAAGTATTGTAGAGAGGAACTTTCAGAAGCAGTTTTAAAAGATTTTAAAGAAGCTGCCTGCAAGATTGTCCTAAAGGACTCCAGGGAACTGCTGACTAAATATGCAAAAAGATGTCAAATTCTGTTCAGTTTTACAAAACTACAAAAAAATATATATAAGAAGACATTGAACTATTCCTGCAACTTGTTTACAAGTTGTCAACTCATAGGAAAGATGTGAATGTCATTACTAGGAAATGAATGAAAACCTTCACTTATGCAGTGGCAGTAAAAGAAAAATGTGGTAGAGGACAGAAAATACTATCATGGCATACATTAAGGTCTTGTTCTCATTTGAATAAAGTTTGCAGCTCTAATGGCTTAATCTTCTTTAAATCCGAGAACTGGAGGGGGTTCATATGGGCCATGAAAAGGACCATCGTTGGAAAACCTTGCAGGAATTTTGAAAATGGGTAGATTATTGTTGTTTTGATTTGAGCTTTTTATACACTTTGGACAGGAGATTGCTATGTGAATATATGACAAAGTGAAGATTACTTTATGGAAAGCAAACAAAAACTTTTTTCCCCTCTCTATAAGACTTTTACTGAAATTCAAGTACCCCAGTGGATCAGACTAATGGTTCATCTAGCCTAACAGCAGTAGGAGAGGTTATTTAGGGAAAGCAGGTCAGCCTTGCCACTGTCTGAAGTCTTTGTCTTCCCCCAGCACCCAGAATTATATCTGGGATATTGAAAGTATGAGTCTGCCTAGTCCTATTAAATATCCATTGATGGACCTATTGTCTGTGAATTTATTGAATTCATTTCTGACCCAACTTACACTGTCTGCCTCTACAACCTCTTGTGGAAGCAAGATTGGGAAGTTCCCTGCTTGCTGTATAGAAAAGTACATTACTACTTTTATCTGCCTGAAACTGATGTGCCTTAAGAGACTGCTTCCAGCTTTAGTGTTGCAGGATTTGGTGGATAACAGTTTCTGCTCATTTTGTCCTTTTATGGTTGTAAAGCACAACCAAATCCACCTGCAGTATTTTCCTCAAAAGTGAGCAGTCTTACCCACCTTAATATCTTCATTCTCTTCTTCATCTTCTTAGTTGTCTTTCTCTTTACCCCCTCTAATTCTGCTACATCTTTTTTGAGGTGTGAAGACTAGTGCCACAGTACTTGAGGTGTGGGTGTACCAAAGTTTTATTTATAGTTTGAAAATTACACTTGCTTTTATATTTTACTGGCTTTTTTTTGTTGTTGCAGCTGCATGTTGAGTTGATGTTTTTAGGGAACTGTAAGTGTTAGCTTAAGGATCTCTTACTTGACTTGTAACTTCTAGTTCCAGTTTCCGTATTCTGTACCCGTAATATAGATTATTTTTCTCTGGGTGCATTGTCTTTCTTTTGTCTAAGTTTAAGATCATCTGCCACCTTTTTGTGTACTCCCTTATTTTTAGAGGCCCTTTTGAAGTCATGGCATCTGACTACCCAAAAAGCTGTCTTGTCAAAGGATCAGACCCCAGATTCGGTGTAATTCAGAGTGTAACTGAACACCAGGCTGGAAGATGATGTGTAAGTTTCTAGCTAATGATCTGAAAGGCCTATATCATAAATTAAAACAGTGCTTCACTTTCCTAGTGCCCTTCTTCATTAGCACGTCTTTGTATGTAATCTTCCTGTACAGACGATTAGAGTATTTCACGGTTTGGACTGTTCTGATTGTGAATTTATCTTGCACCTCATTTTAGTCTAGCGTCCCAGTACCATGAGCATTCTCACTGCACATGTGCTAGCTCACTCTTCCAGGATTTTATCTGGAGTGAACCAGATGACCTGCCTCCTACAGAGAACCTAAAATTCCTTGACTGGTTCTTGAGGAGAGACCTGAACTGCATTATTTTGGCTATCACTGCTCAGGTGGTCCTTCTGCATTTTAGTAAGCATCACACTTTCATATTCTTGTGTGTGTCTCTGGGCATGCAGTTCATGCTCTAAAAACATCATAGTGGGAGGCTGCAATGTGGTTTTCTCACTTTTGCGTAGGTTAAGGTGAATAGCCATAAAAAAAAAATTAAGAGGTCTTAGGGCTCTAGGCTTGCAGCTTGGGACCACAGGGGTGCACCTGTAGAAGGATTTCAGTTCAGATCAAAAATGGACTTTGGACGTGTCTTCTGCTCATCCCTTATGTCCTTGTGCTTTGCTTTAGTTTGCTTTGAAAGTGGCCTCAGAGCGCACTAAATTCCTTTAGGATGAAATTTAGCTGGAGGGTACACTCCAGATATGTACACGATACTGTCCAACAAGGGGTGTTCAGTCTGTGGCACTGACCCCCACCAGTCCCCTCCAAAATATGGGGTATGAATGTCTGATCCCCAGCACCACCTGCTTTGCTCTGCAGATCTGCTCCTGTTGCAGTATGCTACTTCCTACCACAGGCACAGCTGAGGGACCAGGGTTGAGCACTAAGTCCTGTAGTTGTGAGCAATGTGCCATGAAAGGTGCTGTCTCAGGGCTGTTGTGTACATGAACCCACCCGTACCAGTTGTCTTAGGGTTTCTGTCCATGGTGTGGTCTGGAAAAAACGCACGGTGGTGATCTTCAGGACTTGAGGTTTTTCTATTACAGCTTTGTACTGCTTGCTTCTTGGCAATCAGAAGGTTTGTCATGGGTTATGCCATGTTTCAGTAACAGCATGACACAATCTAACTTGACAGCAAGTGATAGATCCTATGATCTGTCACACATAGTTGCCTTCCCTTCCCATCAAAAAAAGAAAGACTGTTGCCATACCCCAACCACAAAACCAGCATAACTGAATAAGAGGATTTTAGGTCATGGAGCAGTTAGCCATCATGTTAACATCAATTTTGGAAGTGATTACAGCTCATCCTGCTTGATTTTGCACTAAAACAAGGGGAAAAATTACAAATCTAATCAAAGCATTCTAGGAATGTAAAGTGCCTGAACTAAAATTAGTAGCGAACAGTGGAGGACAGATGTTGAAGTGCTTCTAGTCTCTGTGTCCCAAACTAGAGTCCTAGAGGTGGAGCCGGTAAATGCGGCACTGAATCCTGGAGCTGCGCGTGGGCTGAGCTGACCTGAGCTTGGCCCTGCTGGGGCGTCAGTATGGAAGAGGCTTTGTGCAGCATTACCGGTATTGACCCCTTATGAAGGTCAGCCATAAGTTTCTCTGAATTTTAGTAAAATGTTTCATAGAGTATGAAAAGCAAGTCAGATGAAGTTTAATACAAGAATGGTATTGTATTTAAGACAGGTGATGATAGCGTACCTGGTAATGTCTACCTAATAGTGTGCCTTCTGCAATCAGTTTTGGGACTGGCTGGCTGTTTTTTCCCATACATTACAGTTATTCATTCCTGGTCATAACACAGAAAGCAATATTGGTTTTGGGAAACTTCATTACTATACTAGACTGGGAGTATCATCTCTGTGGAGATGCGTATCATGCAGGAAGACTAGGAAGTACAGAATGAAACAATTGGGGTAAAACATGGCACAAAGTAAATGTGCTTTTGCTATAGATTGGGAGATCATAAACTGTAAATGGCAGGAGAAAAACCCTGATATTATAGTTAATCACAAAATAAGCGTGGACTACCAGGGTGAAGTGACATGGGGAGAAGTGAGTGCAGTTTCAGAATTACTGTTACTTGGCAGCGAGTGCTCCTGTGGAAGGCAGTCTGGAGCTTCTGTGGGATATTGCACCTTGTCCTGCTTCACAGTGTTGGAAAAGGAGATACTCCTAAAATACTGAAACATGTAGAGATAGGCTCACTCTTCTTGTACAGGTGTGTTTGTACAAGCCATAAAAGAAAGCACAGAGTACTAAATGAGTGTGAACAGATGTAATCTGTAAATAGTTGGTATATGTTGACAGCAAGGCGCTAGTGCAGCTTCCTCGGGTGAATAGCAGAGGCAAACCACTTAGTAACATAAAGGTAAAATGTGTTCAGTTTATTGAAAGGTTTCTAGGGGACTTAACAGTAGTATGTATTAGATATGATTGGACAGGTGCTTCCTTCCAAATACCTCTTTCTGTGGCTAAGTTATATGTGGAGAACTTGTCCACTCTTAAAAGCGATAGGATGACTGTACAGCACGGCACAGCTGAGATAACTTGCTGATAAATACCTAAATATCAGTGCATCTGTTGGCCATCATGATGTGATACTTCTGCATGAATTGAGCTGCTTTAGAAACAAGTCTCCTCTCTCACTCTGTCACCTCCAGATGCAATATGTAGCTGTAGCTTCCAAATGCTATGGTGGTGAGATGCTGTTGACAACCTTTTGTGAAGCCAGTGGGATGACTGCCATTGATTTCACTGGCAATTGAAGCTTCTGAAAGCAAATAAAGGGAAGATGTTTTAGGAGGAGCTCACTAATGTAAAATAATGCCCTTTGAAATGTGCTTAAAAGAGTATTAGCTCCCCACCCCCAAAAGAAACTGGACCTGCCTTGAAGGGAAGTAAGAAACCAAAGTGCTCCTCTAACTGGGGAAACCACAAGAAACTTGTTTTGAATGTAAAGGGAAATTTTAGAGATTCACTTGCATAATGAAAGGTCAGCAGAAAAACCCAGTGAATCGCAATGTGAAAAGATTAGAGATGTGGCAATTATTAGAGAAGCAAAAACTGTGACAGCAGTGCTGTGATGCAGCTTTAGGTAACTGCTTTAGAGAAGGTTCATCAGTATGGACAGTTAACAAGTTCAGCTAGACTAAGCATGGCAAATTATAGTGTAGTGGTTCGAAGTGGAGGAACTTTTGGTTGAATGCAAGGGCAACCATAGTCATTTGTGTCCTGTTTGCTGTGTGAGGGACATTAAATGTGCTGTTTGTATTTTGAAGCTCAATATAATACACAGTTCAGTGGCATGTCTATGTCTTGTTTTTTTCACCCCTCCTCATTTATTAGTGGATTGTCAGTAAGATCTGTGAACTTTGTTTTTCTAAAGCACTACGTTTGATTGTTTTTTGCACAGAAATTAGATACATATCTTAGATGGGGATTTTTCTGAGTTTGGTAGCTTTCTAGATTGGGCAAGAGTAGATTAAGGTGGATTTTAATTTGATGCTAAAATATACAGGCAGATATGGGAAACTTTATTTGGCTGATACTAGCTTCTGTTTGCAAAATCCCTGTCTGTTAACATTGTAGAGGTTCATAGAGATCATAAAATGTGGTTGTAGCATGCTTGTCATTTGAAGGACTTGGGTATTGCTGTGATAATTTAGAGAATAAAACAAAATGAGTTGGTAGCTAGGGATCATTCACAAAAAATATTAAAATATATCTTTAATTAAAATTATATGTTTTTTTAATATTTAAGAACTTGCTTTAGAAATATAGCAGGTACTGTGTATCTTTAGTGACGCATTTGACAGTGTGATAACACTATTAACTAAGGTAACAGATAAGACCATAAGAAAGACTGGCAAAACCAAAATAAGTCTACATGATGAAGTAAAACAAAACTAAAGCATAACTGTGGTAGATACAAAGAAAATAAAAGGCTCCTTGTTTGTGGATAAATGAAACTTTGAAACAAAATAAAATCAAATATGTTTAGTGTTGTGGTGAAAGAAACATCTGTCACTAGTAACTGCCAGTTTTTCCTTGGGGGATTAGCAGCAGGACTTTTGTGTAGCACAAGGAGGACCACGACAAGTGCGAGTTGCCTGAATAGGGGCGTTGCCATAGTTGATATTGCTGGAGACATTGAGCCTGGAATTCTCTTTTTCCTTGGGATTTTTCCCTTGAAGTTTGGTATGGGCATTGTTCAGTCAGTAGAGGATTATTTTTTACCTCCCTGAGCAATGTGAGAGCAGGAGAGCCCTTCCACCAGAGTCACCAGGATAGGAGCCTGTAGGCAGGAGACAATTTTCTGGACCATGGTAATTCTGGTAAATGCAGTGTCTGTATTTGCAGCCTCATGTTTCTTCTAAACGTGTTTTTGTTTGGTTGGTTTTTTTGTTTGGTTGGTTTTTTTGTTTGGTTGGTTTTTTTGTTTGGTTGGTTTTTTTGTTTGGTTGGTTTTTTTGTTTGGTTGGTTTTTTGTTTTGGTATATGTAACTTGGGGTTTGTATTTTAAAAGAGAGTGAAGAAAGTTCAGATTTTCGCAATTTTGAGTATCAAGTGGCAGAGGGTGAAGGTCAGTCCTGCCCAGGTGTCTCTAGATGAGATAACATTCATGTTAGTCCCTCATGAACATGATCAGAAAAAGCATGAGAATTTCTCAAATGCCTGTTATAATCATTTAAGGGATGGGTAGCTTCTGTTGCAGTGGTCATCAGCAAGAGTCTGTAGCAGATGTTATGTTGTAGTATATTTTTGCATTCATCTATGAGACATCTACTGTTGATGCACTTAGAAAAGCTAAGTGCTTGTCTGATGGACTACTGCCTGGGCTAATATAACACATTTGTGGTCCTAAAGAAGTGGCAAGTTCAGAGGATGACATAAGCTGTGAGTTTCCTTTACTGAAAGTTGGGTCTGTTAACATTGCTATAGTCTGGACCTGCTAAAAATAATTGCCTGGGTTTGAGCTGACAAGCCTTTGTCGTGGTTTAAGCCCAGCCAGCAGCTAAACACCAGGCAGCTGCTCGCTCACGCCTCCCGCCTCGGTGGGATGAGGAGGAGAAAATATAAAGAAAAGCTCATGGGTCGAGACAAGGACGGGGAGGGATCACTCACCAGTTATGGTCACAGGCAAAAACCAGACTTAACTTGGGGAAAAAACCAAAATCAATTTCATTTACTGTCACTAAAATCAAAACAGGATAATGGGAGGTAAAACCAAATCTTAAAAACACCTTTCCCCCACCCCGCCCTCTTTCCCAGGCTCAAGTCCACTCCCGATTTCCTCTCCCTCCTCCCCCACCAGCAGCGCAGGGGGACGGGGAATGGGGGTTGTGGTCAGTTCATCACACGTTGTCTCTGCCGCTCCTTCCTCCCCAGGGAGAGGACTCCTCACTCTTCCCCTGCTCCAGCGTGGGGTTCCTCCCACAGAAGACAGTCCTTCACAAACTTCTCCAATGCGGGTCCTTCCCACAGGCTGCAGTTTCTTCACAAACTTCTCTAGTGTGGGTCCTTTGCGTGGGCTGCAGTCCTTCAGTCACAGACTGCTCCAGCACGGGCTTTCCCATGGAGTCACGGCCATCTCCGGGGTCATCCCCGTGCTGCGTCGTGGGGTCCTCCCGGGGCTGCAGGTGGGCACCTGCTCCCCCGCTCCCCTCCATGGGCTGGGGGGGACAGCCTGCCGTCTCACCACGGGCTGCAGGGGCATCCCCTCCTCCCCCGCTTCTCCTCCCCCTCCTTCCTCACTGACCTTGCTGTCTGCAGAGGGGTCTCTCACATTCCATTCTCCTCCCACCCTGCAGATTCCCCTTCTTAAATCTGTTCTCCCAGGGGCGCTACCACTGTCACTGATGGGCTCAGCCTTGGTCTGACTTGGATCCAGGGAAGCTTGTAGCAGCTTCTCACAGGAGCCACCCCTCCAGCCCCTTCCCTGCTACCAAAACCCTACCACATAAACCCAAACCAGGCTTAAACAACTGTATGCTGGTCATAGCGTAATGCTGCCAGGCAGAGTTCTGCTACATTTTACGGGGGTGAGAAATGAGAGGGTCATAGTGGAAATTGTGAACCTTTCTTCTCCATAGCCTGATCCAGAGCCTGTATGTAAATTTTTATTTATTACGGCTCAAAGGTATTTCTAAGACTTCACAAAACTTTTGCATGAGATGTGTAAGTACAGTCCATTGGGGCGGGTGCACTTGTAATTATGTGGAAGGGTGGGGAATACTGTGGTCTTTTTCCAGCTTTATTTCTTGAGTCACTCGGGAGAGCACAAAGGGGTTTGAGTTACATGTCAGCCAGTGCTGTAGGCCAGACTGTAATTTTAGGAAACACCACCCATATTTAATACTGATAACTTACATTTCTGAAAATATTAAGAAGATGAAAAAACCATGGTTTTAGTACTGTCATTGATCACTGCTTCAGAGTTGTGGTGGTTTGGAGAAGTTTTGCAGGTAAATAATGTCTGGTTTGCTTACAGGTAAGGATCTAAGTACAGCTTGGTATTTGCGATCAGTTGGCACTGCTACCTAGATTGAGGATTAGTAAAATGTTTGATTTAGCCCTGGTTATTTGCTTTTGCTGCTGCTTCCTGAACCTTGTTCTGCACCAACAGCTACCCTAAGAACTCTTACAATAGAGGGGATTTATCTGCTATTTCTGCAGGTATTTATGCTTGCTTTCTTCTGTTTGTCAAATGTTCATCAGATGACTAGGAAGAGAGGGATTGGAGAGTTGATGTTCTTCACTTGTATCAATTAGTGTGAGAATATTGTAATGTGTATTTAAGGTAATGGTAAAGTATTGGCTTCACATACGTTCGTGTTATTTTCCTGTATTTGCAGCAATATTTTCTTCATGCTTTAGTCAGTAGGAGAAAAGCCAGATGCCACATGTTGTATGACAGAACATCTTTACACATATAATAGCCATTTCAAATAACTTCTCCATTAGTTTTGAGCCGTATAGCAATGGAACGACTTCCCAGAAAAAGTTTTGCCTGTGATGTGAATCCTAATCGTGTAAGGAGAGGCACTAGAAATTAAAGAAACGCCGAGTGAAGAGTTGGTGTATCAGCACTATGTCTCTACTTTCTTCTTTTGTTTTTGAGACGTGTGCAAAGATAGTCTTTTTTGAATCACTTGTTCCTTTTTCAGTTTGTTGTAATGCACGTTTGTGTTTACATGGACATGTTTGCATTTCAGATTTTGATACCAGCTCTAGAAAATGCACCAGAAATCAGGGACATTGCCTTCAACCACTCTCTGCAGATTGATTTGGCTCTTACGCTTTAACATTTGCAGCTTGGTCTTGCTTTATATGCTAGACAAAGTTTATGCCAGCCTAATTGGTTGCTGGCATTCCTGAATTTCACAGCTGCTGTATTCAGCTGTGTACTAGAAAAATATAATGGAATACTGTTTGCAGAGAGCAAGAGGCAATTGTAAAGATGTAAATGTGCTTTCTGGCACTTCAATAGCATGTAAACTTTCAGTAACACAAAGAATTTTTAGGAACAAATTGTATGGGTACATTGCCAGTTTAAACATTATATTATACATTTTCTATTTAAGCTGAGAATATTTGGAAGATGGACATAACTTTTATTTTTGTTAGTGTTCTTTTTTATTCAGTCCTGACTTTCTTGGCCAGGGAACAGATGAAATCTGGCACAGAGATGGAAGGTTTATTGTGATTCTTTTGTTACGGCATACTGGCTTACTGTGTTTGTGAGAGTGTTTGGTATTTTCTATTCATTCATCAGCCTGCTTTCATCTCCTTTCACTTGTTATGGCAAAGATTAAAACTTTTAAAATTATTATTTGTTCTCTGTTAAAAGTAATAGAGCACAGGAGCAGGTAATAGGATTTATATGATGGCTCTGTGACTAATACAGTGCCATAGGTTTCAGCTGTGAATAGTGCTTTTCTTCAAAATATATAGAATTTGGTAACATACTAAAGATTATCATAATATTGTATAGAATATGTTTCACTAAACTTACATTTTTCATGTACTGTTTTTCTCTTGATTTTGGATTGACAGCTGGACCAAGCCTTAAAATAGTAGCAGAAGATTATACCAATGTAAGCTTGAGGAGTCTTCCAGTTCCCGCAGTTTCTGTGTTCTTGTGGTCCTGTCCGGGTTTTGTCTGGAATAGAGTTAGTTTTCTTTCT
The DNA here is from genome assembly GCF_947461875.1 of Haliaeetus albicilla. Taxonomy (NCBI): domain Eukaryota; kingdom Metazoa; phylum Chordata; class Aves; order Accipitriformes; family Accipitridae; genus Haliaeetus; species Haliaeetus albicilla. Next base: position 9,535,472 of record NC_091516.1, read on the forward strand.
GGTAGCTGGTATAGTGTTAAGTTTTGGGTTCAGTATGAGAGTAATGTTGATAACACACTGATGTTTTAGTTGTTGTTGAGCAGTGCTTACACTAAGTCAAGGGCTTTTCAGCTTCTTGTGCTGCCCTGCCAGCGAGGAGGCTGGAGGGGCACAAGAAGTTGGGAGGGGGGACACAGCCAGGACAGCTGACCCGACCGGGCCAAAGGGGTATTCCATACCATGTGGTGTCATACCCAGTATGTAAACTGGGGCGAGTTGGCCTGGGTAGGGGAAGGGGTTTGTGCAAATTGTTGCTTGGGAACTAACTGGGCATCAGTCAGTAAGTGGTGTGCAATTGTGTTGTGCATCACTTTTTTTGTATATTCCAATTCTTTTATTATCATTATTATTTTCTTCCTTTCTGTCCTATTAAACTGCTCTTATCTCAACCCATGAGTTTTACTTTTTTTCCCAATTCTCTCTCTCCCATCCCACTGGGTGGGTGGGGAGCGAGCGAGCGGCTGCGTGGTGCTTAGTTGCTGGCTGGGGTGAAACTACGACAGGTCCCAGCATGCTCTTTGTAGAAGTGGCAGAAGTGGCACTGCTAAAGGAAGACAGTGGCATCTGTTGCTACTTTGCTGATGGACCAGACAGCTAACTGAAACAGTTCTACAATGGAGTGTTCTTGCACAAAATTAAGTCCCTAGAGGTTATTAAATGCAGAAAAATTAATGGAGAGTTGTATTGAGGACCTTGCATAAAGAAAGCTTGCACAAAAATGCTCATCCAAGGAAATAAGGTATGAGAGCATCATGCTCAGTGGGTCTGCTTCAGCCCAGCGCCCAGCAGAATTTGGGCAGGGTCCTGAGGGCAGGATGCGTGCCTACATAACGTCCTTTGGGCAAGGGGAAATGGAGGAGTGCCCATGCATGGAGGGGAGAGTATGGTGGTGGTCCCTGCCTGTGCATCTCCTGGCAGCACCTTGGTGGGGAATGCAGGCCGGACTGTCCCTGCAGAGCACACAGCTGTAGTGCCTGGGAGATTGGTGCTTGGGAAACACAAATGGAAGGGTTTCTTCAGGCAAAACACAGGCCAGGGAAATAAAACCTAGTGAATGCTGGAGGGAAGGAACAACTGAAGAAAAGGGGGAGGCTTTTTTTTTTTTTTTTTTTTTTTTCAGTTAAAAGACTACTTAACCTTCCTTAATGGTGGAGTGAGTTTTACGCTTTGGGCAAGGACAAGCGTGGAGGTTGTAAATGCATACATGATATATGTTGCTGGCGAGGTGAGCACCACGGATGTGAAAGCAGTGCTGCCCAGGGGTGCTGGCTGCTCTGTGAGCCCCCAACTGCTATGCTTTGCCTGAATTTCAGTTAGTCTCTTCCTCTGCAATTTATATTAGAGTACACAGATTTGCTGTGTACATGATGCTTCCCCATAGTCTCTCTTCTTGCTTAATTTTAACTAGGTGTGAATAAAAGAAATATTAACAGTATACATTTGTTACTTGTGCCATTGGGTGAGATCATTTGGAATACCAGTCAAGGTTTTTCTTCCTTTCTGTCCCTCAGTAGGCCCTAGGGGGCTTAGACTGTGTAAAAACATTAACTTTGGAAAACTCAAATGAAGACTGAAATGGCTAAAACAGAAGTTTGAAACAATCAGCGGAGGAGAAAACTGGAGTGAATTTGGGGAGCTGGGAGCGTTAGTAAAGGAGAAGAGAAAGTGCAAGGTGGAGGAGACCCGGACCAGAGCAGAGGGGTGTGTAAGGACCGCGGTGCGTTTCACCCCTAGCAGGTGCCCGGCAGCAGCAGCATATGCACAGACTGCTCCAGGACAGCTGCTCATGCTTTGGGAGCTGCACGTGGCCCTTGGGCACCTGGAGGGTGGCTGCGGTGTGTGTGGAGTGAGGGATTGCTTGTTCGTGCTATGGCTTGTTAAAGGAGGGTGTTAGAGGAGCAGTTGCATTGGACTCTTCTTTAGAAATCCCAATCCTGGGTACTCTTTTGGCAAAGCACAGATGTGAAATCAATGTGACACCTGAGTCTTGGTCCTTTTGTGTCATTGCACAGCTGCTCTGCTCTTCCAATTGCTCCTTGCTACTGTGCATAGGAAATAAGACACAAAAAATTGTGGTAAACTATTATTTAAGAAGAAAAATCTTTATTCCTACTGAAAGTTTACTGGTTTTATTGTACTTTATGGGGGCTTGCTGGCTTTGGGTCCTCCACTGGAGAAGTCAAAGCAATGGCACCTTAACTCCAGCTCAGCTGTCTGTGTAAGCAAGTGTTTTTAAAATGATGATTTGTGTTATTTTAGCAGGCAGTTTAGTTTTAGTCGAATTACCAACTGATTGGATGCCCATAAGAAATGGATGCCCATAAGAAATGGATATCAGAATACAATTTCAGAGGGCTTCACTCCTGTGTTGGGACATGTAATGTATCAGCCTAGAGAAGGGGGGCAAACAAGCCTTTGTGGAATCTCAGGAGACTTTACTGCCCATTGGAGACTTGTGGTTTTGGGGTTTTCTTCTCTCAAGAAGAGAGTCTAAGTGGTGTGGCTTTCACGTGGTGTTTTGTTTATTTACCTCTTGGTTTTCTGTTCATTGAGCTTTTCACTTGTATGCTGACTGTCCCATTAGGGCCTCCACTGGCAGATCAGGTCTGAGCCACTTCACAGTGTGTGGCCAGGCATCTTCTATTTATCACCTCATTTTTTTTAACCCTCTTCTTCCTGCCTCTCTCTGCGTGTCTCAGTGCAGGGATGAAAATAACTTCTGGAAAATTTTTCCACCAGTTAGTAAATGATCATTTGTGTTTGCGTTCCAGGCCGAATTCACCAGGCTATGGTAACATCCCTAAATGAAGATAATGAAAGTGTAACTGTTGAATGGATTGAAAATGGAGATACTAAAGGCAAAGAGGTAAAATTAATAATTTTAGAACTTTTCTATTTTAAAAAAATGTGTAATCTGCATGAATATTACTTTGGAATTTGCACTGGAAACAAAAAGAATATATAAATCTTAATTTACTTGATTTTTTGGTTACAGTCTGTTTTGCATGGGAGCTGTTGGGCAGATGCTCGTTTCTGTTGTATTATATTTGGCTTCCTGAGCTCTGTGTTATAACTTTTAAATAGTTCTATTCATCAATTGATTTTGAACCAGATTACAAAGGCTGACCTTGTTATCCTCTTTTTACAAGTAGAAGAATGAAATTTTTGAGAGGGAGAATGACCTGCAGTTCAGACAGAGAACTAGTGGGAGAACTAGATTAGAAATCTTTTTGTGTTTGTATTATTGAGGAGTTGAACAGCTAGTCTGTTTGCTTATTTATTTATTTTTGCCAATATTTTTCCAGCCTTGCTTTGCTTGAGAAATTGTGTCTTTGTGTAATGCTCCGCTATCCTCTCTTTCTTCAAATTTTGGACCATGTTAGCCATTTGCAGCTGAGATTTGGAGAAGCATCTCAGAAATAATAACACTTCATTGGTTTTGTGAAAACACAGGAAAAAGAAAAAAAAAATTGCGAGAAGGTTCTGGTGCTCTCATCAGCTGAGCTCATCCCTCTGGACACACAGAATCCATACAGTAGTGAGGTCTTTGAAAGATCCAGCCAGGGGAAATCATAGAATCATTCAGGTTGGAGAAGACCTTTAAGATCATTGAGTCCAACCATCAACCATGCCCACTAAACCATGTCCTGAAGTGCCTTGTCTACGCACTTTTTGAATACCTCTAGGGATGGTGACTCCACCACTTCCCTGGGCAGCCTGTTCCAATACCTGACAACCCTCTCAGTAAAGAAATTTTTCCTAATATCCAACCTAAATCTCCCTTGCTGCAACTTGAGGCCATTTCCTCTCATCCTATCACTAGTTACTTGATAGAAGAGACCAGCACCCACCTCACTACAACCTCCTTTCAGGTAGTTGTAGAGAGCAATAAGGTCTCCCCTCAGCCTCCTTTTCTCCAGGCTAAACCACCCCAGTTTCCTCAGGCACTCCTCATAAGACTTGTTCTCTAGACCGTTCACCAGCTTTATTGCTCTTCTCTGAACACGCTCCAGCACCTCCATGTCTTTCCAGTAGTGAGGGCCCCAAAACTGAACACAGGACTCGAGGTGCGGCCTCACCAGTGCCCAGTACAGGGGAACAATCACCTCCCTGCTCCTGCTGGCCACACTATTTCTGATACAGGCCAGGATGCCGTTGGCCGCCTTGGCCACCTGGGCACACTGCTGGCTCATATGCAGGTGGCTGTTGACCAACACCCCCGGGTCCTTTTCCATCACGCAGCTTTCCAGCCACTCTTCCCCAAGCCTGTAGCGCTGCATGGGGTTCTTGTGACCCAAGTGCAGGACCCAGCACTCGGCCTTGCTGAACCTTGTACACTTGGCCTCAGCCCATCAATCCAGCCTGTCCAGATCCCTCTGTAGAGCCTTCCTACCCTTGAGCAGATCAACACTCCCGCCCAGCTTGGTGTCATCTACGAACTTACTGAGGGTGCACTCGATCCCCTCGTCCAGATCATTGATAAAGATATTAAAGAGAACTGGCCCCAAAACTGAGCCCTGGGGAACACCACTTGTGATCCGCTGCCAACTGGATTTAACTCCATTCATCACAACCCTTTGGGCTCGTCCATCCAGCCAGTTTTTCGCCCAGTGAAGAGTACACTTGTCCAAGCCATGAGCTGCCATCTTCTCAAGGAGTATGCTGTGAGAGACAGTGTCAAAGGCCTTGCTGAAGTCCAGGTAGACAACATCCACAGCCTTTCCCTTACTCACTAGGTGGGTCACCTGGTCATAGAAGGAGATCAGGTTGGTCAAGCAGGACCAGCCCTTCATGAACCCACGCTGGCTGGGCCTGATCCCCTGGTTGTCCTGCACATGCCATGTGAGCGCACTCAAGACGAACTGCTCCATAATGTTCCCCAGTACCGAGGTCAGGCTGACAGGCCTGTAGTTCCCCGGATCCTTCCTCCGATCCTTCTTGTAAATGGGTGTCGCGTTCGCAAGCCTCCAGTCAACTGGGGCCTCCCTCATTGACCAGGATTGCTCATAAATGATGGAGGGTGGCTTGGCAAGCTTCTCCGCCAGCTCCCCCATGGGAGTATGTAGATACCAAAGCACTTTAGGATTTTTAGGAAACCAAGTTATAACAGACCTGAGGCCAGCTATTTTTAAGGTCCTGCCCCTCCCCCCTTACATTTTACAGCATTATGAATGAGGAACACTTAAAAGAAAAAAAATATAGCATGATAAATTCAACATGGTTTCAACTGTGCTTTTATTTTTTGGGTGGTTGTAATTCATCTGTTTCTTTTGCACTGTTTGGGAAATTTCAAATAATTGAGACCTCTTTATGTTACAGAATGTCTTTCATATTTTGCAGTAATTGTCAAATTACTGCAGTAATACTAACTACTTCTGTTTTAATTTAATCACTTTACAAAATTATGAATATCTATTGGTCATTTTTAATTCATCCCTTTTGAAGGGTGTGTTTTCAACTAATACAAAGACCAAAGCTTATGCTGTTTTTAGTGAACACAAAACACGACAATTCCAGTTTTAGAATTAACAAATTGTAGGGTAAAAACCCTAAATATATTTACTGTTTATTCTCAGACGTAACAGGAGAGATGGAGAGGGTGAATACTGTTTTAAGATTCATAAATGTGTTTTATATTTTTTTTTACACAGATTGACCTGGAGAGCATATTTTCACTTAACCCAGATCTTGCACCTGATGAAGATATTGAACCTAGTCCAGAGACACCACCACCACCTACCCCATCAGCTAAAGTAAACAAAATTGTGAAGGTTGGTAATATCTATGCAACATGTTCATGTTAAACTGACAATACTGCTATACATGTTGTTATGCTTGAATTCTGAGTTTTAACTTTTGTGTCTGTGGAGCTATTTGATAACTGTGTTCCTTTATTTTTCCTATGGTGAATAGTGGTTTTCAGACATTTTTTAAGAACAGGTTTGGCAGAGAGGGAGTTGGGAACTAAGGTACCTAAATATATCTCAAGGAAAAATATAGAAGAAGTTTTTGAGGTTGTTTTGAAAGATTATGTATAGTTCAAGCAGTCTTCACCCTAGGCTCTTCAGGGAGAGATTTGGCAGCAATCACCTCTGTATTGCTGATGTTGTGTTATTTTCATTCACTGGAAAGAAGCAGAGGTGGGGCTGCAGGTTTTTTGTTCAATAATATGGTCATCAAATAACAGGGATTTCTTTCTTTATAGAGTCGACGAACTGTGGCATCTATTAAGAATGACACCCCTGCCAGAGATAACAGAGGTAAATGTTATCTCTTTCCATTTCAAGGAAGTTAAAAATATGGGAACATGGTAACCTCCTGCTCATCTAACATTCCTTAATAGTTCTGCATTTCTCATTCGGTATGTATGCATGTGACATGTAAAAGACATGGTATGTCATTCCTAGAATTATTCCTGTGTATATTTAGGAATTCATGCTGTACAAATAGTCTTTATATGCAAGTTTAAGCAATACAGCATTAGGAAAGTTAAGCTGAATGAACTGAAGGTGCAAAAATTTGAAGTTAATAAATTATGCTACATGAAGTCTTGTGTGGACTTTTCCAAGTTAAAGCATCCTCAGTTTGCTTCAGGTTAATTCAGTGTTTCAATATACACTAAGTAGTATGCTTAAAATTCTTACACTTTCAATCTTTTGACTTAGGTTTGTAACAGTCTGTGTGTAAACATTCATTCAAAGGGTACTTAAGCCCTATGGGTTAATTCTCACTCTACAGATAATAGCGAAAAATCTACAAAAATGCTGAAATACCACAGGAGGATAGGTGAAAAGTATGTATTGGATGAATACAGATGTAATGTATTTTATAACATGAGAAAGAATAGTTACTGCTTATTGTTTTCATTTTCTCTCCTGCATTAAAGTTAACTAACTTGTACAAATGATGGTGATGATTCTTTTTCCAAACATTAATCTACTGTCATTAATTCAGACTAGATCCCAGTCCATCTGTTTAACTTGAAAAACAAGTGGGCTTGCATATCTTTGCAAGTGTTCAGACTCTTCTGGTGGATGATTGGGACCACTTTTGCCCTTCTGCCATTTGCCGCTGGAGGTGTTAAACAAATTGAAAATCTCATAAGACGGGGATAAGTTTTTTCAAACTAGTATGGTTTAAATTTGAGACATTGCACTGATGGGCTGTCCTCACATCCATATATGTTGTTGTTTGTAGTAAATGGTCTGTTTGGTATGGAATAACCCCGTAACTTGTATTTTAGTAGGTCTTATGCATCTTGCTATTCACAGTCGGCCTAAGTATTTGTTCTTTGTTGGCCTTGTAATTAAGCTTTTCTCAGCACACTGCCTTATTTTGTGTAGTCAATTTGTGCTATAAACTAGAGCTCCTATCATATTTGGAATGCTGTGGGTATTTGTGTTGTCTGTCTGTTCCGTTCGATACCTGTTTCCATAGTTGTCTCCTTGTTGCACAGTGAGCTTGCCTTTGTTTGGAGTGTTATCTCTGGCTGCTCATCAAAGCTGATACCTTCACTTTCGTACTCTTCTGGCAGACTCTCTTAGGAGTGTGTGCAGGAAATGGGCCAGCTGAAGCAGAGCTGCTTGAAGTAACTCTTTGAAAAACAGTTTAAAGCATTCAGCTCTACCAAAGAGGCTTGCATGGTCACTACTCCCACTGCATTCACTAGGAACAGACATCACTGCATCTTCAGAAATTGGCATCCTTAGCACATATAGAATCAATGCATAAGTTTAGACATACTGATATTGTCTGTATAACTTCCAGTATAGTGTCAAAAAGGTTTGTTTCTTCCACTCACAGATTGAGCTGCACTTTACTGTCTTTCATTTGTATCCCCTTGCTCCTCCAGAGATCCTGGGCTTAATGGCGTGGGACTATTTTATAACATCTAGAAAATGTGAAACAGCGGGGCTTCTTTTCTTACTGGGTTTTTGGGCATAATCACGATATAAATAAAATTTCAGCACTTTAAGCTTCAGGACTGCATATCTCCAAGTCCACACTTTGTTCTATGCACATAATAAGTTGTACTAATTCTGCAGCAGAGTATTTAAAAATATGCACGTGCAGCATTGGTACTTAATAATTATGTTGTGTTGGTATATAACACTAGGATAAGAACGGCTGCATACCAAATGTCTTTATTAATAGACTTTCTACATGTATGGCTCCATCTCACCTCCAATAAATTGCTGTGTCTGGAAATGGGCCTTGTTTTATCTCGTCATAACAAAGCATTTCAGAATCAGATAGAAATGTTACTCTTCTGTGTCCAGATAAGCTTTGTGCTTTTCCTTTGCAGTGGTTGGTTCTGCACGTGCGCGACCTACTCAGCTTCCTGAGCAGTCTTCCTCCTCTCAACAGAATGGTAGTGTTTCAGATATATCTCCAGTTCAAGCTGCAAAAAAGGAATTTGGACCCCCTTGTATGTAAACCGTGTATCAAGGATTCATTCATTCTGGGCGTTACATGTACATTCTCTTGGATTATGTTGTTGTCCATAAATGACAAATGGTCCACATGCACAGTTGTCAGTGGGCTTCCTTGAGGAGCTTTGTCAGAGAGCTGTGGCTAAACAAATGTACACTTTTTGTCAGTCGTGTTAGTTTTTGGAATTTGTTTTTCCTTTTTTAACCATGGCAGTGTTGTTTGTTTTTTTTTTTTTAATTTGCCTGGGCTTTCTTTTAATTCAAACCAAGAGATCACATGTATCTGTCCCAATATTTTTTGAGGGTCATTGTCCTTATATTTTTGGTCATGTAATTATTGTCCCATCCCCATTATTTTTTTCTAATTCATTCATTTGATGAATTTTAGAAATAAAATTGCCATAATTATTCTGTTTCTGATCATAATACTGATTTGCTTGAAAAGATAGTTGATATAAATGCATTCTAATTATTGATAAATTAATATAATTGAAATGTTACAGTGTAAATACTAAATTCATGCAACACTGAAAATATAAAATGATATCATTTTCTTTAAGCACGTAGAAAATCTAATTGTGTAAAAGAGGTTGAAAAATTGCAAGAGAAACGTGAAAAAAGACGGTTACAGCAGCAGGAACTTAGAGAAAAAAGAGCTCAGGTTAGTATTTTTAGCTTGAATGGAAATGTATGTCAGCAAGAGAAGAAGTTTGTAAAATCGTTGTGCTTTTTTCAGTCTTTAATAATTTTTATGAACTGCAATAATCTTGAAATTAAATGTTTTTATCCTGTATACAAGTTTGATAAATATTTTGGTGCTTGGCACCATTGCTCTCATAGCTGTTACTTTAGACAGCTTTCACCCTCTTTTTCTTCCTACAGAAATAACTGCTTACAATTGCTTATCTTGCTGTATGTTCTTTAAAGATCAGGTACTGATGATAGCTGTTTCTTAGGGAAGGTATATTGTTGAAAATAATCAAACCTTTGGCTTTTAGATAGGGCTGTTATTTACAGGAGGTATTATAGCATTATGATAAATTGTTCTTTATGATCTTTGATGCTTTGTAGGAGATTCATTTGAGACTTAAGTTTGAACAGTGACTTTAGTTTTTATCCTTAAACCGGTCTGTGCATTTATAATTTAGCTTTGCATCATGCAAGCAGCTTGGGAGCAAATTGTTAGAAACCTGTGTGAAAGAAATGAAGTTGCTAATCCTGTGAGAAAAATCTCTTAATATTAAATGACTTTCTGTCACAGTAGTGCAAAAGCTTTAGCAAAACTAGTAGTGTAATCTTGTTGGCAGCCCTGTGCGTATGTGTTAGTCTTTAAAGAGATACTACCAATCCGCTACTGACATGAGAAGTAACAACCACCGAGTAAATAATTCAGGCAATTTGCTTCATGGTTTAATGATGTTTCTAAGCTGACCTAAAATCACCTATGTTGAATTCATGTTCTCTAATTTCCATCCATTTAAACAAATGCAAAACATTACTATGTCTTTCTGTGTGAGGAACAAATATTTTTTGGCTTCATATATTAAGATACTTTGATGTGGTAATACAGCTAAAATTTTCTTTTTATTGCTCCTGTGAAAACTGCCTTTGCATCTGAGTCTTAAAACTTCTGTATGAGGAAGCTCTGTTTGTCTTGTTGACCTGTATGTACCTGTGCTTCATGTTGCTTTGTGTATTCTGTTGTTGTTGCTATGAAATGCAGCAATAATTAGCCAAGCACTTCCTTTAGTGGGCAAGACCTTTAAACAAGGTTTGAAGAATATCAGGCAAACACTTTTTCCATAATAAGCAATACTGCTTTATGAGTGTTAGAAGGAAAGGTTTCAGCAGGAATACATTTTGTGTGGACTTATTGTCAGCAGTTTTTAGTTCACGGTAGTCAGGGTGAACAACAGCAAGGTACAGTCAACTTCTGGTTACCAGGATGCAATTTTATCTGAAGTGAGGATCGGCTGTGTCACAGGTGCAGACATGAGCTGGCTCCCTTTCAGCTCGTTAACCCCAATGCAGTGCTTTCTGAGAGTGCCTACACTGTTTCCACAGCCAGCTGTGATCCAGAGGGAGTTTTGTATCATTTGGGGGGAGCCATGCAAAACTTAATAAGGTCTGACCACCAGAGCTGGCTATGTGTCGCATGAGCACCATGTTCTGAAATGGTGTAAAAACTGACAGTTGCAGGGAGAAGTGACAGGAAGGACACTTGATCAATTCTGCAGAGAACCAGCTTAGTTCACAGTAGGCTCAGGCTTAGCAAGGCTTGAAGGGGCTCCGTGCATGGCCTCTTACATGTCCATTCACTCTGGTACTGATGGCACCAGGTTTAGAGATGGGAGGTCTTCTGAGCCTGGATGTAGCCTACTGTGCATGCTTGGGATTGCTTCTGCTTTTTGGGGGGCTCTAGGAGTGTTAGAAGAGTTTCCAATGCACCCAAGTAACTGTAGAAGTTAACTCAGGACCAGGAGTAGGATCAAGCTCCTTTAAGAGACTTGGATCCAGCAGGATTGTGTTTAGAGCAGCTGGGGTGCCTGCACGATCTGCAGTGTGTGTTGTACCTGTGTAATGGAGTGTATCCATTCGTCCGTTGGCCCAGCTTATCTCAGATTGAGAAGCATTGACTGTATAAGCTATCTGGTGTTGTGCAGTGTTTGGAGGTGTTTCTTTAGTGTGAAGATTCCGGCAAAGGCAGGAGTAATTTCTCTTTCTTGAGTAGACTGTTAATGAGTCCTCAGTTGAAAAATATTTTCTATTACATGCCAACCAAAACCATGAAGTAGAAAGCATATAATTGTTTTGCCTTGTGATCAGTAAATTAGCTACATCAGAATGGAAAAAGGCATTAAACTTGCATTTGAGACATTTCTGGTGTTTTGGAGAAAAAATAAGATTTCAGTTAATGTGTATTTTTTCTTATAAATAAATGCAGAATATGCTGAAGTTAGTCCATTTCAGGAAGAAAAGTATATTAGAAATTCTGTTGCTTTCTTCCCTAGGATGTTGATGCTACAAACCCAAATTATGAAATTATGTGTATGATAAGAGATTTCAGGGGAAGTTTGGATTATAGACCACTGACAACTGCAGATCCTGTAAGTAATCCAGCAACATGGAAGTTTTTTATCCTTCTGTATTTTTCCTGTGTTTTCAATTTTTTCAATGTATACTGCTGTCTGTAAACATGAAAAATAAGTAGTTTGATATGTATTAGTATTCATTATAATATGGGTTTATTTTTTCAGTAATTTGATGGCATTTAAATTAGTAGGTGTTGAAAGTCCTAGGTTACTAAATTATTGTTAATTATGTTATGTCATTTAAATACCTTTTTACTAAAAAATAATACCAATATGTAATAAGTAGTCACTCAGTCTCTGTATTGTAAATTTTCCTGGGATGCTAGGGGATGTGCAAACAAAACATTAAGGTTCTCTGAAGAATGCTGTTGAGTATAAAGATTAATATTTGATCTTTGAAGGTGATGAGGGCCTTGGTTTGCAGATAACTCAGAGGAGCAGAATCCTTAAATGATGAAGATTATTAGATCTCTGTGGAAGTCGGAGATTGTGATGATTTCTGTCAATAGCGTATCTACCCTGTTAGAGCTGGATTTGCTTGCAATACTCCAAGATGTACCTGCTACTCTACAGGATTAGATCACTGTCTGCAGGGAGTTTTGTTAATTGTGGTTCCCCCTTTTGGGCTCTTGGCTATTGTGCAGACGCAAGGGGCTTTTACATGTTCAGATGACTCGCTGTCTTGGAAATGTCTCTTTGTTTAAATGATTGGTTAATTAATTCAAGAATAGAAGTAAAATAAAGTAAAATATCATATAACTGGAATTGGGGTATAGTTTACTGAAAGATAGTTTCCTTTGCAGATTGATGAGCACAGGATATGTGTTTGTGTACGAAAACGACCACTCAATAAAAAAGGTATGACCATTGAAGATTTTGCTGAATTTTTTCTCTGAAAAGTTGCTTCTGGTAGCGATATAATTTGTCTTAAAGACATCTAGAAATACTGATGAAAGGTAGAACTGTTATACTAGACTATATGTGTGACAGACCCACAAAATTCATAGACTCATCATAAGCTGGATAAAGATGGGGAGAAAAGTAGTGTTAAACTAAAAATGTCACCATTTTATGGATTGGAAGCTGAGGCACAGAGAGACTGCAGGTTTTTTCCAAGGTCATCTAGGATGTATTTAGTTGATCTGGGCATTAATTCTACTGTAATTTCGTCAGTATTCTTACATTGCATTAGGATCACCATTCTTTTAAACTATCCTTCAAGTTATCTCCTGAGCTACCCAGTGAAAACTTTCATATGCATTCTTTGTACATCTACTTTTATACTTTCGAGCGGTTTTGAATCAGACATCAAGGGAGCAATTCAGTTGCCTAAACGCTGATGTCTTATGACATTTTAGGTGCCCAAATGTGTCCGAGACATGCTCATGGGGCTAGTGGATTACAGATAAACTGGAGACTTGTATCCCCTGGAGTTGCAGCTCAGGGCTGGGCAAGATACCCTAGAGCATATGAAATGCCGCTAAAAAACTATTAGGTACTGGAATGACCCCTTAGTGACTTTTTTAATATGTGATTAGTATTACAACTTTTTTTCTTACTGCCTGCTTATAAGACTGCAGTCTGTACTAAAAAAAAGAAAAAAAGTTCAGGTTTTCAACTCCAGTTAAATCCCAATCTTCCCATGAAGTTCTTTACTTTCAGCAGGAAGTTATGAATGCAAATGCTTCTGGACTGCAGCCTGTCTGAATCCAGTGCTTAAGTAAGCTGCATTTTGTTTTGAAAGATGTTTCTTTCCTTCTCTTTCTATTATATTTTGTATAGCTAAAGGAGTCAAAGAGCATCGCTCTGACTCTGAAACAACCTGGGATGCATTTATTATTTTTGTACTGTCAGAACTACATGCTGAGGATTCTCTGGAGCATATCCATAGGAAAATGGGAAAATTGCATGAGAAAGGGGAATGATATGTTGATACTGGTATATAGTTAGTTTTTGTCCTATTTTTTCCCTCCATGTTGCTGCTTCCCCTACCTTATTTTTCTCTTCATTTTTACTTGTACTGTTTTCTTATTCCTGTATTTTTTTCTTTTATTGATCTGAAAACAATGCATAATCTCAAAAACTGGTTAATTGAAACTATTTTCCAAAACCTATTTAATAAGGGCATTCAGCGTAGAAGTCTGGTAGCAGTTGAACTTCTGTTTCAGCATTGGAGGTTATCTTTAATAAAATATGACTTAGAAATCTGATACATTTAGGGGAAGTGTCACCTTCTACCTGTGCTGAAGGTGGACAAAGTGAAATTACAGTAAATGAGAGCAAGTTGTCATGGGACATGAGTTGGGAATCAGAAGTAGGACTTGATTTTGTGGAAGTTGCATATCTGGGGTACTAGTGGTTTGGAGCTATTAAAAAAAATAATTCAGAGATGTTTGTAGGAAGACAAGTGTCTTAAGTAAAAATGAAGTTGGCACTAAAGTTATTTTGCACTTTTAAGTGTAAACTATAGTAAAAAGGTATTGATGAAATAATTTATGCAGGGGATGAACTATAGAGATAGTCTAGTACCCACGATACAATCTTCTGAAAACACACACTTCATAAGGAACAGTATTTCTCATGCCATGTTTTAACATTGAGGAGTATAAAAGAATCAAAGATACTAGTGTGTAACCCCCTGAAGAGGAAAAATAAAATTAGTTTGTTTTGTCAGTCTCACAAACACAATCACCAAAATCTTTAGGTATTCTCAGCACCAATCGTTCTGTGAATTGACTTTGCAGGAAGTAGGTGTTCAGATTGACATTTTAAGATTTTATTTCAGTGATGTATATTTATAATTGAGAAATGTGTGGTGGGTTTCAGAGACACTATTCCAATTTTTTATCAGCAAGGAATACAGATTGTCATAACAAATAGCTGGGAGCAGGTAAATGTCTTATTCCAAACAATTGTTTAAGGAAAATCAGCTTTTGTCTGCTTAAACTAAAAGGCTTTTGCTGCAAAGAATTGACCATGATACATCTCTTTTCATGACTGTTCCTTATTTCTTCTCTGCGATTACTGCAGAATAATTGCATTTTATTTTATTGCAGTGCAGTTGAAAAATTGATTATATAGTGACTTGAATGCATATTTCTGTTGGTGCGTAATGTCATGCAATGGTAAACATTTTACTGTTTAATCAGTATGTTAACCGATGAAAAGATTTCTATTTAACTGTAGAAAGCCACATCATATTCTTGAGCTGCATGCCTTAAGAAATTTTACATAGAAATGCAGGTAGGACACATTAGTGATCCTGACTGTACACACAAAGGATCTTTATTTTTGTGCATATTATGGATCACTGGGTTCTCTGTTTTGCTGACTCATCTCTCATACAATAATTAGCAGTAAATTGTAGTGCTGTGTAGTAATTATAACCTGGGATCTCACTGTTGAAATTGCATCTAGATGGTTTTTGTTCATTCCCAGTGATAGGAAGGATCACTAGAATTTTCAGCTTTCTTCTGCTTTCAAGGTAATTTTTAAGAAGGATTATACTTCAGAGAAATTCTATGTATACTTTAGGTTCTAGGAGGAATACATAAATGAAAAATGTCTGTGTAGAATGAAAGCAAAATTTTTCTGTTTGAAAGCTGTGAACATACGACTGTAACGTTAAGGATTTGGGGAAAAATGAAAAGATAAAATTTTAAAATAAAGCAAGTTATCATAAGGATATTGATTTCTTTGTATTTTTAAGTTTGGCAGTCCAAGCAGTATAGGACTTTCAGCATCCAGTTTCTGCAGCAGAGAAGTTAGTTATAAAAACTCAAAGGATATGGCAGTAATGTGTAAAACAGTATAGAAGCCCTGAGGAAAAAGAACTCAAATCCATGAAAAGTGTTATTATAGAATACATAACAAGCTACAATGATAGTGCTATAATTACTGATCTTAGTTTTTCTGATCAGCTTTGTACAACCTCTCTTTAATTTCTTGCAATTGGTAGGATAGGACAACTACTAGACTTCCAAAAGGGAATCTCTTACCTAGCAGATTACTATCTAGGCATCAGAAGCCCAAATCCATTGCAGTGTTGTTACTTGGAGGAGCTGTGTTATCTGAGATGTTATAAGAGTGTAAACAATGAAAATATGTAAAAAATAATGATGTGTTGCTAGTTAAATATATATTTCACTTATTTTATAGAAACTTTAATGAAAGACCTTGATGTAATAACAATTCCTAGTAAAGATGTTGTGATGGTACATGAACCAAAACAAAAGGTGGATTTAACAAGGTACCTAGAAAACCAAACTTTTCGTTTTGATTATGCCTTTGATGACACGGCTCCTAATGAAATGGTTTACAGGTATGTGTATATGCTTTTTTTTGGTGAATCTTTTTTCTCATGTATCTCTCATGTCAATAACTGTGGGCTTACCTTGGTCATGGACTTTACTCCTATTCTCTGTGTTACCAATTATGTATATTGCTACCTCCATTCTTTTGCCTGTTTACTTTTGTTTTAACTCTTTATTCTGAATTCTTCACCTGCAATGTCATCTCCACTTCCGTTGACCTCAGTCCTGCTCTCAGTCCTCCTTCAAGCCCTGCTGGTTTCCAGGCTCTAGCTTGTATTGCCTGCCTTCTCAGCTGCTGAATATTTGAACAACTTCATGAGCTCTCCATTTGCCTCAGGGTTGTTGTCTTATTAATTAGTGTGCATGCAGCACCTGAGGAAGCTGAGTCATGGCTTTTGGTCTTCAGGAAACTTGGAAGAAAAGGACAGCCCCGGCCCCAAGGAGCTTGCAGTTTGAATATAAGATAATTAAGAGATGGAAAGTCATCAGGAGAGGCTGGGGAAAGAGTACAAAGAAAGGGAGAAAGGTTGTATTGCTGTATTGCTGATATACCTGAGCTAGCTTGGGTGCTGGAAGCAGTCTGGCTGATGTAACATGGAGGTGCATGGAGCAAAGTTATCTTGCTCAAAATGCCGAATCTCTCTGATTTAAAAAAACAACAGCAATAAAGACACACATCCACTTTCAGCCCCAAGGTATTTGGATCTCCATTTGCTCCTTTATCCTTCTGTTTCACTTCCACAGCTGGCACAGAGTAATGCACACAGCACTTAAAAAACATGTTTAGAAGTAGCTATTTACCTTGTACAAGTCACTAAATGGAGTAGATACAGTAGCAGGCAAAGTTAGACACCATGACAGGTCACATCTTGGTACCCAGACTAAATAGTGTGAAGCTTTTTGCAGGGAATATTGATATCAGAAAGGAATTTGATTAAGATAATTTTCCTTATGCTTAAAAGTGCTTCCCATAGCCTTGAGGAGTAGTGACAGAGAAATATCTTAAGTTTTGTTTTTAATCCAACAATGAGGAAGGAAAATTTAGCATTGTGTCCTGACTGATGTTGGATGCTAACATCCTGTCAGTGGATAACAGAAAATTCATAGTAAAAGAATTATTAAAAGGCCTTGAAAACTAAAACTTCTGTCTTATGCTTGAGATAATTAGAAGGAGATGGGTGGTGAAAGGAAAATCTGTATAGTCTGTTAGTTTACACTAACAAAAGACTTCTAAACAGCACTAAATCTACCCTTGGAGATTTCTATCTCTAATGGTTGTCTACTGGTAGCATCTTTCCTTTGTCAATAATGAAGAGCTGCGGGAGAGCAATCTGGCTGGTGATCTGTGCCTCTTGCAATAGTTGTCCTATTGCTTAACAAGCAGTTCTTCTAATCTCCCTCCTTCCTGTTATTTATCTTTCTGAGCATAGTGTTTAAATGTGAGGGATGTTTGTGGCATACAGTGTTGTATTTTTGTATTGAGTTTTCTCCAGACAATTTTTATTAGTGACATAACACATTAATGGTAATACGGGAAATTATTGAAAGATGATTGTATTCATACTGAAACAGTAAATCTCTAGTCTGCGTAGCAATACAGGCTTTCTCCTTCTCCCTCATATTGCACAATAATGATTATTACTTGAAGGGCAATCTGCTTTGAGGCTTCCTGTAATAACAGAAGAGCACAATAGGTATCGTCATCTGTTCTCACCAGAACTTCAGGGTCACACTGGGGAAAAAAATAGTGTGGCAAGTTACTCCAGTTTTCTCCAGTACGCTAAAATGTATTTATTTCTATATTTCACTGTATTTCTATACTGAAAAACATTCTTCAGCTTGAGGGAGAAAAGTACTACTCTTTTATTATTATTATTGTTCTTTTGCTTAAGCTGTATTTTAAGTATTTTTGAATCCATGAGCCACAACACTGAGTTGCAAGTTTTCATTAATATTAAAAAACCCGCACTAGTTCGAATGGGTATACCTTTTGAGGTTTAAAAGAGAACAGAGTTTACGTTTCTGAAAGATCAAGATTGCAAATAAAGGTTCTAGTAACAGTAAAGTTGGACTTTTTTGGCATGGTATCATTTGGAGTTGTATAATGCTTTATGAAAACTTCTCTAGATATGTTTGTATTTTGCCTGACTTAAAAAATAGATAATTAAGTCCCTTTTTTATAAATCAGCAAAATAATTTCAAACTCAGTTAAAGAGAGATAATGGAGTGTGCTTCTTGGGTTGATAGGCTTTGTGAAATTTCATGTTTTATATATAAAAAGAATAAACATCAAAATATGGGAATATCCTCTTGAGGACAAAGGAGGTATATGTTCAGAAGAAGCAAAAAAAGACTTAGGCTGGTCAGGAATCATCTGGTATATTTTTGATGAAAATTCATTATTCGGTTAAACTTGAGATTTTTGCAGAACCCTTGGTTGCCAAATGGCTTAGTCTTGCCCATATTATTTTTGTAAGTGATCTTGTGTTTGTTCTAAAGTGACATGAAAGAAGGTTATTAACAGCTCTGTGTTTCTGTAAACAATTGTTCCTGTTTCTGTCACTTAAAGGTACTTCACGTGTTAACACTTGGAAAAAAAGTTTAGAAAGAGAGACTTTTGCAGAGAGCCTCTTACCTCCATTGGTAACCCTCCATTAGTTTACCCTTTGCTTTTGGAGTTTTTAATGACATAATGGTAATAAGCAGCTGAAGTAGGAACAATAACTCTAAGTTTTTTGAAGTAAAAATTAATTCTCTAAAACAGAAAAATGATACTTTGGATAATATTTTTTGACACATCAAATAATACTTCAGTGATAACTAGATTTTTCCATTTGAAGAGCTGGGTATCCATTTTCTTGAGCCTTTTCTCAGTGTATGTACATTCTCACAATATTAAGATAGGCAATGTTGTTTTGGCCACTTGTCTTCTAAATTTAACCTTGGAAGCTGATTTGGGGAGAAAAAAATCAAAACTATAGCAGCATTTTAGTATTGGCAAAACCTAGGTATTTATCTGCTCCACTGTCCTGCTTTGATGTCTTCTAATTGTGTCTTCTTTAGGGAGCTCCAAACGCCATATAGTAAGTTGTGCTATGTTGCACCATTGAAACAAGGAATATTTTTTTCTTAGGGTTTAATAGAGGATAATATTGTTGTCAAATAAGTGGGAGAGACCTTGTAGCTTTAATTTGATTGTCTGAGATATTTTAATGCCTTAGAACTGGTAGTCTCTTTAGTTCATGAATTAATGTAAAGAAGTCCTTTGGCCTCTCAAAGAACAGGACCAGTTTTGTCACTTCTGGCCTTAAAATTTGTAGCATCCTTGTGGTAATGGCATCTTAAAGTAATTCAGTTTCTTAAGTACTGTTGTTTTTTGCATTTAAGGTTTACAGCTCGACCATTAGTGGAGACCATATTTGAAAGGGGAATGGCCACTTGTTTTGCATATGGGCAAACAGGCAGTGGAAAAACTCATGTAAGTATTTCTTCTACGTGTCAGCAATACACTTCTTTTTATGTATGATATACTTACCTAAGTCCTAATAAGTAACAAATACCTAAGTAACAGTTCTGTGATTTTTATAGTGTATTTTTTGGTCTTTCTTTTTTTTTTTTTTAATTTAAATATAGACTATGGGTGGTGACTTTTCAGGAAAGAACCAAGATTGTTCTAAAGGAATATATGCACTTGCAGGTGAGATTTTATTGGTCTTTTGGCTTTTTACAGATTAGTTGAGATCAATAAATTTTATATAAATTTTCTACTCCCTGTCATAGAAACGTAGTGGTCTACATATTTTGCATTACAGTGGAGCTTTGGTAACATCAAAGTAGTTCCTAGGTGTGTAGTCTTTACAGAGTAAAGTAAATGTATATATAGATTACTTAAAAAATGTAATAAATATAATGGATGATTAATTAAGTTAATAACTTTGGGGTCTTCTGCATCTTCCATTGTAATGTGGCAGTTTAAACTGCAATGTTTCAGACTTGGTTGACTGACCCTTTCTATTACACTTGCAAAATTGGAGAGATGCTGTAAAATAGACTGTTATGCATTAGTGAGTCTTCACTAAATGAAAATAGATAATAAGATTTCTTTTTAATGTGGAAATGTATTCACAGCTCGAGATGTCTTTTTAATGCTAAAGAAACCAAACTATAAGAAGTTAGAACTTCAAGTATATGCAACGTTTTTTGAGATCTACAGTGGTAAGGTAAGTACCTCATCTTTCTCTGAGGAAGAGGCAATTTCTTTTTCACGAACAAGAGTTTGAGCTTGTCACACACAAGATTGTTTTTCTCTTTGTACTAAAAGCTTTATTTGAAATAATTCTTTACACTTCCCTTCCAATCATGTTTTTCCATGGAATGATTTGCATATTTTTATACAGGATTTGAAACAAAAGTGTCTTTTAAAGCTCCTCTTTAACTGTTCTGCTTTTTCCCTTCTCCCTAAGGTTTTTGACTTGTTGAACAGGAAGACAAAATTAAGAGTGTTAGAAGACGGTAAACAGCAAGTCCAGGTGGTGGGATTACAGGAACGGGAAGTCAAATGTGTTGAAGATGTTCTTAAGCTTATTGAAATAGGCAACAGCTGCAGGTATCTCCCATAGCTTACACCAGTTTTTCATTGTACATTAAAGAATCAGAACAAGATTTTTTTGGGGTGTCTTCATAGTGATAGCTTTTTAATATTCAGTGGGGTTTTGATAATGTTGGCTGCAAGTAAGGAGTCTGCTTACCTTTTAAATAAATATATTGAGAGTTTCTTTGTCTCCTAGAGAGAAATAACTGATTTTTCTACAGGATGTGAACTGCATGCATTATGTAAGCAGTTTACTGACTTAAATTCACATGATTTATAATCTGGAATGCTGCCAGATTCTTCAGCTCTAAAAGGCCTCGATACATAGTGACAGAGGTTAAGCATAAAATTTTTATTTTTTTTTAAGAATCCAGCTTCATTGTTTTTAAAATTAGCTCTGTGCATAGACTGCTGCCTGATCAGATAAAAATGCCATCAGCATTTTACATGTAAGCTCTGTGATAATCTGAAATCTCTGAAGATCTGATTTTCCTTGCTTTTAAAAGGGAGGTAAAATGTTACTAATCTTCCATTTCTGTTTGAAGAGGTAGAAAAAGAGGTATAATTATATTGTATACATCCAGTTATTAAGGTTGTATCGCTGGTGTCCACAGGAACGTTAGACATGCTGTCAATACATGTAAGAAAATACAGCACTCTGCTTTGAAAAAACTAACATTTTGAGGTTAGTGTGTTTAATGTGTATGGTCCTTCGCCTGTTCATATGTCCTTCCCTTCTCTCCTTTTGTTTAAAGGACATCTGGCCAGACATCTGCAAATGCACACTCATCTCGAAGCCATGCAGTGTTTCAGATTATTCTCAGAAGGAAAGGGAAATTGCATGGTAAATTTTCTCTGATTGATTTGGCTGGCAATGAAAGAGGAGCAGATACTTCCAGTGCAGATAGGCAGACGCGACTGGAAGGTGCGGAAATAAACAAGAGCCTTTTAGCACTCAAGGTAACTGAAATGTTTCCATTGCCTTTGAGTAGGTGGAAGCCTTCTACATATGATAGCAATGACTATTAAAACAGGTGTTTTTTCAGGCTTTGCTTGTCTACATTGTCTACTGATGTGACAGGTAAAATAATGTATTGATTTGTCCTCTAAATGCTTGAAGAAACACTTGGTAATTACCAAGTAGAAACATTGCAGAAACATTGTGCTATCAACTTGCATGTAGTTTAAAAAAAACCAAAAAACCCTCAACAGAAAGTTCCCAGTGGTTGAATTTAAAGACTTTTCTGATATATATCTGAAGTGGGAGGACAGATGACTGACTTTGGTACTCAAGGTCTGAAATACTAACTGGAAATATTATTACTGATCTCAGAATTTATTTATTTATTTGTTTGTTTGTTTATTAAATAAAAACAAAGTTACCTTTACAACATATTTATTTAGTGCTGTTAATTAATTCACTAAAGCAACACAACAGCAACATATCCAGAAAGAACTAACAAATAGATTAAAATAACCCTTGAAAGCTGGAATCTATTTTTGACTAGTGTTCTTCATAGCAAATTGTCTGATACAGTCACTTTACAGATTATCATACATGAATCCAGGTCACATCAAGAGAGCTAAGAAATATTATTTGAATATTCATATGCCTTTTTTTGTTTGTTTTATAATACTTGAAAGAGGTTCAGTCTAAAGAGGAAAAGTAAATTTTTGTCTCAGCTGGGGAAACAGTGGTTTTGAGTGTCTCAACTTATCTCTGTTGTTGGTTCATTTTGCTTAGCTTTACTATTCTCAGCACCAGTTTATATAAAACTGTGGTTTTACATAAAGAATCTGAACTCCAAAATCACTCTGCTTACTTTTTTATCCCCAGTCTAAACTTGGGAGAAGACTGGTATCTGACTCTAAGCAGATCTCACGAAACACCACAAAACTGTAACATACAATGTGTCATTACAAAATTGTATGGCATGTTGAAAAATTGGCAGCAGCAGTTCCAAAACTGGCCTGTTTTGATTTAGCATCAAAGTAAATAATGCAGGCACCATTGTGTTGATGTTATCACTTGTTTTGAAATGTAATTCAATAAAGCTGGTTTGGTTTTGGTTTTTTTTTTTCAGTTTACTTGTTGATTTTGTACTGGCTAGTGCCTTCAGTGCAGTACCTATAAAACATACTTACTTCATTTTCGTACAACTTGTCTTTTTAATTATAGTGAAAGGTTCTGCTGCTGCTGTACTAGTCGTTGTGATCTAAATTATATGGGGAAGGGGCAATAAAAATAAGTGGAGGTCTTGCAGAGGTCTAAACAGCAGTACAAGATTCAAGTTTCTTAATGCTATGTTAGTTTTCCATTTTTCATCTGTCCCCCAAAACATTACACAGCTTTTTTTTCCATTTGTATTCAAGACTCTTGAAGTTATTGTCAAGTTTGAATTAAACTAGTATGTTCTGATGGGTGGTCTTTGGTGCTAATCCAAGATTTGCTACTTGCATCTGGGTATCAGTCCTGTCTTAACCTCTTCATATTCTTGGTACAGGAAGTTATTTCTGTAATGTGTCTACATGGAAGTAGTGTCATTTTGTTACCTAGTTTTCTGAGCTGTGATGAAAAGCAAAAGTAGTTAAAAACTCCCTTAATTTAGAAGTTGGCAGTGTCCTCCTATAATCCTTTTACTAATAAGGAGATAATCCAATTCTAATTTTTCAGGAGTAAGCAAACTAAAAATCATTATAGTAAATTAAAATACCTTAATTAAACTTGCTGGTTGCCATAGCAGTAATTCCACATATACTTCTGTTACTGTTTTTAATGTCACTTGTTGAAAATCTGTTGCCCCTCTTCCTGTCTAATCTGCTTTTCTGCTTATGTAAGTATAGTATTAATGTACAAATTCAAAAAATTCAGGGAATGCACTGCCTTGCTCACCTATAAATATTGAGTCCTTTTTAGCATTTGCATGTGAAGTTCATATTCAACAAGCTTCAGTTTTTCTGTTTATCTGAGCTATGTCCATTCTATAAAATTCAGCTGTTGAGTTTTTTTAAGTAATCACTTTAGTTTAAACCAACTTGCCCTTGTGTTTTTTCTGTTCTGTATCATGGAAGTTTTATTCTGAGCCCATTTTTAGTTCTGTTTTATGCTGTTTCACAGTTGCTTTCTTGGATTATCATCTCACAGTTTCTAGCTTGGCTTTTGGAAGAAGCTGTTTCTAGGAAATTTCAAAAGGCCACAAGAATATGGCTGCAGCCAGAGGATTAGCTGAACTACTGTAGAACTATCCATGTAACACAAAAGCCATTCCATCTGTTAGTGCTGCTAAAAGCAAAGCTCTAATTTGAAAAGCTTTTGAAGTATGATTGTTTGAAGAAGTTCTGTGTGTAGATGTGTTAAAAGTGTACCAAGGCAGACATGCGTCTGAAGAGATGCCTGTACACAAAGTATTAAGGCAAAGTCAGAAACTGGAATTAACGATCAAAATATGATGATGACAACACCACCACAGAAATTTAAATTTAAACTTTCTTTGTGTAAGAAGTAATTTATTAGCTGATGTTTAGAGGTCTGATTGGGCAGGAGTGATGTTTAGATTAGTGCAGTCTTGGTTTGCACTGTTGTACCTTGTTGCTGCTGTAACTTCTATAGTAATTTCATATTATTTACATCTGTACAGTATTTCTCACTGGAACTCTCCAACCAATTGCAAATATTAGTTTAGCCCCATACCCTTCTGAGTGAAAGAGGAGACCTTATCCCTGTTTTTTCAGGATGAAGAATGTTTTAAAACAGGGGATGACTTACGTTTGCAAGTGTATTCCAATATTGAGTACATCAATAGAGAGCTATGCTTAATACGTTTGTGACCTGTGGAAGCTTTCAGAAAGTTTGTTTTCTTCTGAGCTGTAAAGAAAGTCAGTGGCAGAGCCAGAATCAAAGCTACTGCTTTTAATTGATAGAGTTAACATGTGCCCCGTCCACACTGCTTCTGCTGGTGGAGGTTGTAGATCATTGAGGCTTTTGGAGCTGATAATCAGAAACAGTTGTTAGTCTGGACATTTAACATCAACACTGATTTTTTTGTTTTGTTTTGTTGTTGTTGTATACAATAGATGTAAACGTTTTGGCTGAGATTCAGGAAGCTTTTAGGCTCCTAAGTCCTTTTTAAGTTCCTGCCTCTCTGCTGAACTTAATGAGAGGTAAAAGCCTAACACTTCTTGAATCCAAGCTTTAAAGGTAAATTTTAATGATATTTTAGGTGACAACAACATAACTAAGGCATGCATTTTCTGATTTTGAATTGCATTTGTATTATATTTATTCAGCCCATGTTAAAGAAAAATGCATAAACCTGTTTGTTCTTTCAGGAGTGCATTAGAGCCTTAGGCCGAAATAAACCTCATACACCCTTCAGAGCAAGTAAACTTACTCAGGTGCTAAGAGATTCATTCATAGGAGAAAACTCCCGTACCTGTATGGTAAGTTGATTTGGTAACTGTTTGTTCTAACAATTACAAAGAGAGAAGTTGCTGGGAATTTAGGCTTTTATGTTTAAAATTGGTCGCTTGTGGCAATGTGTTGGACTTAAGTTTATCCACTAACTGACACTACATGTGGAGTGAGACTTTCAGCAGAGACATTTCAGATAACTTGCTCCCTTCTCACTTTTTATTGGCCTTTCTTATTGCTTGTTATAGTTTTCTAGCTAGCCACCTAGCTAGAAACACTTCTAGCTTGAGAAGTTTGTTTGTTTGTTTGTAATAATGTCTTAATTATATAAGAGTATTGTTTGTTGACTCACAACTTTGGAAAAGGTGGTGTAGACTGGAAGTACAGTGGTGAGTTACAATCTTTGTATGCTCTAGGCTGTTAAAGGGGCAAGTAATTGGGATAGATGAGGTGAGTGGTTGTGTGTTGTATACATGTGCATTTGCATCAGTCTGAAAAACAGAATTATTCTGTCGGATGGTGGACAGGGCAGATAAAAGCACTGATGTCCAGTCGTTTTATTTGTGCATCCTTAATATACCTCTTTATGGTGATGCAAACTCTCTGCAGTGGACACTGATTGCTAGGCTTCTTTGTGTTGGTTAGTTTTCACAGACTCCTTGGAATTAATTAGTGTAGAGGCCAGAGAAGTCTGCAGACCACAACATGAAAACCATGGTGTTAGGGCAGCCTAGTTCTTCCCTTTAGCTGTTAGGTATGGTTCTAATTTGAAAATGGTGGTAAAATCGCATTTTTTTATTAATCTTTTCTCCTTCAGTTTTCTGATGAAAAGACAGGTTTGTTTTCTTTCGCACTGAGACATACCTGATCTAGTTGAAGATGTCCCTGCTCGTTGCAGGGGGTTGGACTAGGTGGCCTTTAAAGGTCCCTTCCAACCCTGTCCTGGTTTCAGCTGGGATAGAGTTAATTGTCTTCCTAGTAGCTGGTACAGCTTGGGGAAGAGTGGCTGGAAAGCTGCCTGGTGGAAAAAGACCTGGGGGTGCTGGTCAACAGCCGCCTAGAATATGAGCCGTCAGTGTGCCCAGGTGGCCAAGAAGGCCAATGGCATCCTGGCCTGTATCAGAAATAGTGTGGCCAGCAGGAGCAGGGAGGTGATTGTCCCCTGTACTGGGCACTGGTGAGGCTGCACCTCGAGTACTGTGTTCAGTTTTGGGGCCCTCGCTACAGGAAAGACATTGAGGTGCTGGAGCGTGTTCAGAGAAGGGCAACCAAGTTGGTGAGGGGCCTGGAGCACAAGTCTTATGAGGAGCAGCTGAGGGAACTGGGGTTGTTTAGTCTGGAGAAGAGAAGGCTGAGGGGAGACCTTATCGCTCTCTACAACTACTTGAAAGGGGGTTGTAGTGAGGTGGGCACTGGTCTCTTCTGTCAGGTGGCTGGAGATAGGACGAGAGGAAATGGCCTCAAGTTGAGGCAAGGGAGATTTAGGTTAGCTATTAGGAAAATTTTTTTTACTGAGAGGGTTGCCAGACATTGGAATAGGCTGCCCAGGGAGGGGTTGAGTCACCATCCCTGGAGGTATTAAAAAAGTGAGTAGATGAGGTACTTCAGGACATGGTTTAGTGGGCATGGTTGATGGTTGGACTCAATGATCTTGAAGGTCTTTTCCAACCTAAATGTTTCTATGATTCTATGATCCAGGGCTATGGTTTTGAGTTTGGTGTAAGAAGAATGTTGATAACACTGATGTTTTCAGTTGTTGCTAAGTAGTGTTTAGTCTAAAGTCAAGGATTTTTCAGCTTCTCATGCCCAGCCAGCAAGAAGGCTGGAGGGTCACAAGAAGTTGGGAGGGGACAGAGACAGGGCAGCTGACCGAAACTGGCCAAAGGGGTATTCCATACCATGTGACGTCATGCCTAGTATGTAAACCAGTGGGAGTAGGCTGGAGGGGAGAGTCTTTGTTTGGGAGCTAACTGTGCATCAGTTCGCGAGTGGTGAGCAATTGCATTGTGCATCACTTGTTTTGATATTCCAATTCTTTTATTCTGATTATTGTCATTTTAGTACTGTTATAATTATTATTTTCTTCCTTTCTGTCCTATTAAACTGTTCTTACCCTCAACCCTTACTTTTTTTCCTGGATTCCATCCCACGGGGGGGTGCGGGGGAAGTAAGTGAGCAGCTGTGTGGTGCTTAGTTGCTGGCTGGGGTTAAATCATGATGCAGTCAAAATAATGAGTTTGCAGCATAGAAATATTATTCAATTGGAAAACATTATTTATTGAACACGTAAGACCTCTTTTAAGATGCTGGTTTTCCTTGTCAGTGAAGAGACATTTATTGTAAAGGGATTCCTCAACAAGATACAGATTTGATCCAGTGTTCTAATGTGCCATTAGAGAGTAAGACATTTTGCAAATATGTGGTGCTTTTCAATATGGAATGCGTATAAAATGATGTGATTTTAACTTGGTAAGAGATTCTTGAAATGTGCTGGTATAAAATACCTGCTAGGCCTTTCCCACTTGCTTTCTGACATACTAATCTGTAAGTGGGATATTGGTGTGAAATTTATTTGGTAATTTCTATACTTCATTTTTATTTGACTTTTCCTTTTATCGTTTATGGACTTCCTGCTGGAATTTTAAAAGTTATATCTTTAGGGGTGGAGCACTCTGTTCTGTATATAATGTTAAACTATGATTTGGAAACTTGATTTTTTTCAATTTCAGAAAAATATTTTGAAAATAACTTCATAACATTGACAGTTATGACTAGGCTCTGTTTCATTCTAAAGAAATCCAGAGACATACAGTCAGCGTAAACAGGTTTTGAATTTTGTTAGCCATTGCAGTCTTACTGAAGTTCTTGGCCTTAAATAGTTTCAAAAAACATTTAAAGTTGAGAAGAAAAAAATTCTTTACTTAGGAAAACAGTTAAACAGATGCTTATCTGTAATATTATTAAGTACAGTTTTGGACTGTGGCCAAAATAGATCTCTCAAATCAGTATACAGTCTGCTTGAATGGAGAACAGCCTACAAACAGATATATATATATATTTTATATATATAAATATAATTCTGGTAATTGTTTGCAGGATATATTAGACTTATTTTCTACTGAGTTGTGTATTTCCCTTTTTGAGGAGTCTTTATTTTTTCAGTTAGGGTTTTGCATTTACATATTATGTTACCAAGACAGTGAGATGGGGGAAGTTGACTGAATTTCTATGAATTCTTAATGTTCCAGGTATGGTTAAAAAAATTAAATTGAAGCTTTGACTTGACATCTGTCTCCTTGAGATGTCATTGTATAAGGACAGCTGTAAATAGTAGACAGTTTTTGTAGATGATCTCTAATGAAACTGGAGATTAAAAAAAAATACAGTTAATTTGAATTCATCTACCCTTTCATCTGTACAAAGTGACTTATTAATGTGTGGCTTGTTTTCTCCAGATTGCTACCATTTCTCCAGGCATGGCATCATGTGAAAACACTCTAAATACGCTGAGATATGCAAATAGGTATGGAAAATGTTATTGCTTATAGCTATACTGGCTGTTGATCACTGACATTTGGAATAGCGTTGTTCCATGATGTATAATTATTTTAGCTACTTGAATAATTTTATTGTACTTGCATTTCTTAACAAGATTAAAACCAAATTACTGATCCAGGCTCACATTTAATTTAAATTGTCACTTTTTAGAGCCATTACAATAGAAACAATAGAAACTGCATTTAAGCCGTTATCCAGAGATGGATAATGTAGATTGCCAGGAATGTGGGAGATGCCGCTATTAGTCTTGCCCCTGCTCTGGAGGCACCATTTCTTGCATTAGCGATAGCCGGTATTCATGGTGATTCCCTGGTGTGTTAGCTGAAATACCTTTTGGCAATGTGGTTTGTTTTTTTTTCATCCCCTGGATAGAATTGCATGGAGTTGCCAGTCTGTTTCATACATACATATGAAATTTTACACTTCCCAACCTCAGGGAAATATCTGAGACCCCTAAGTAAAGAGTCAGTTAATCCAACAGTGACTCTGTCATCAGTGTAGAGAAATTAGCACCTCCAGAGGCTGATGAAGTGCTTCTGAAACCTGAACTGCTCCCTGAAACTGTTCGTCTCTCTCCAGTGAGTGTGAAAGGAGCCTTCCCCTGCTGCAGTTCTCCTTCGTTTAACGTCTGAGGAGATGGGGTGATCAGGTTCTGTGTGTCCTTGCAGTCAGACCTGCGACCCAGAGACCCCCCCACGCTTTGCTGCTAGTAAAGGAGGCAAAGACGCCTCCGGGCCATGGGAAACCCTGTTTTTGCTAGAAGAGGCTACCATCTAGTGGCCCGCTTGCCCCAGTGAAGGATAGGGCAAAACCCTGTCTGCTCCCGCTTGGCTGGGCACCCGGCCAGTCACTAATTGGGCACACAGGGCTGCTAGGAAGGCTTACCACCCACTCCTTTCGATATCCAAACATCTCTGCGTCTGGATCAAGGGAGCTAGTAGCAATTCTGCCTGGCTTGGACCAGTCTGTGTGATTTCCTTCCTGGTGAGAAGGAGGCATCTACTCCCCTGCTTACAGTAACATAATGAAGTTGCACATTCATGGAGGCTTGTTGGATCTTTAACCCCTTATAGAATACATGTTGCTGAAGTGACTCCAGAAAAAGACACTGCACAACTAATTAAACACCTATTTCTAGTATACTAAATAGTTGCGCTGAAACTGTTTCTTCCCCTTGGTGTTAAATTTGTACATTGTTATGGAGTAAATGCCTGTCACTGTAAAGTTGCTTCATGTGTTTTGTGTAGTATTTTTGGTTTTTTTAGCAATATAGCTGTTTCGTAGTACAATTAATTTTTAGGTGCTGGACACCAAAGTGTGTGGAGTGTAAGATGGGGCAGAATAGAATTTAAAGTTTAGTAGCTGTAATGGTTTGATATTTTAAAAGGACCCATTTAGTGGAATACTGAATGTAGAGCAAATTTTATTAACTGCACCAACTGAAATTTGGAATTACCCTTCTGAAAACACTGCTGTTATAGTCCCCTGAAAATTAGCAGCACTGGTTTTGTTCAATGTTGTTAGGGATCTGTAACTCTGTTTGCAGAAGGTTTAAATATGTTGGCACACTTGCATTTTAATACAAAAATAATTTTATCATTAAACTATTAAAGAAGTATGCTAAACAAAGAGTTGTCATTGTAACTGTGTTTATGAGAACATTTTCTGTTAATTTGCTGCTGTATTTTGCTGCTGCAGAGTAAAGGAATTTGGAATTAGTCCTTCGGACATTCCCTTCTCACAGGGTAGTGGCAGTCGCTCTGATCTCTCTCCTTCCTATGAGTATGACGACTTTTCTCCTTCAATCACCAGGTCTACTTCATTCTATACATGGAATCTTTATTTTTAAGTTTTCTTTTTGGCTATGTAATTTTACAGACCAACCTTTCATTAGTCCCCTTGCCTTGAGTCACACATATTTTGTTTTTATTTTGTTTTTATTTTATTTGGCAGGTGATGGTTCTGCATGATCTGCAATCATCTTCCCAGTATTTTGTTCACCCTCCTGAAACATCCACACTCTGTATCCAGGCTTGCTAGTTTCCTTCATACATTTTAAAACAAAATGGTGATGTCACCTTCGTACATTTAGTGGACCAAATCTGACAAGTCTGTGCTTAGGCTAATCTGAATATCTCAATCAAAAAAGAAAACAATTTTCATACATACATGTTTTTAAAATTTTTCATCACTCTGAAGAGGAATGAAAAACAGTTTCATTGTAGTAAATAAGTGCTACTTGAAAAAATGTTTTTCCTTTTAAAAAAATGAAGAATATCTTCTAAAACTTGTTATACTTGCAGACTTTGATGTGTCTGTTTCATAAATTTGCTTTTAAATAGGCTTTTATTTTTGACAGAATCAGTATCAATCTTTTAAACTATTTTCATGCTGCAGGACCCTAAAATTTTAGTAAGATATTTTCACCTTTGAAATTTTTTTAATTAATGGATCTAGTCATTCTCTGAGATACTTGGTTTCTGAAGAAAATAATAATTTGCACTCTTGGTGGATTTGCTTATAACAGCTAATGGGGCACTGATTGACTAAGTTTTTTAAAGCACAATTGTGTGCACAGAAGAAGAAAGATGGTCAGGTTTAGTGTGCTGAATGAACTTTACTTTCAAGTATTACTCATGTTTAAGGAGTTAATATTGAGGGTTTGGAGATTTTTGCCCTCTTAACTGTTAATGAGTAGTAAGTTTTCAATCAGAAAATGCCTCTTGCTGGAAGATGGACTGTAATCCACCTTCAAGTAGTTGAAATTCAATGGTCCATGCTTTCCAGGAGTTGGACTAACATCTTTTTGTCACTGAAAGTACATTAAATTTGTGAAGCTGACATCATCATCCTTATTAAATGAATTAATTGTGCATAAACCCATAGAGCTTTATTTTTGGTCGTGACTCTTTTGCGTGGGAAGTTTACTAATTTACAAATGAAACATTTTCTGCTTGTAGGGTGAAGGAGCTGACAGTCGATCCTAATGCCGCAGGAGATACCCGTCCCATTATACACCATGCTCCCAATCAGATGGATGACTTGGACACACAGTGGGGTATGGGGAGCTCTCCTCAGAGGGATGATCTCAAACTGCTTTGTGAACAAAATGTGAGTGGTTTACAGCATTGCATGGAAAGAGATGATGATAAATACAGTGGCAGAACAAATCCAGAGTAATGTGTATTATAGCCTGTTAGCAAGATCAAGTAAATACACGCTGTCTCTTCACCTTTTCACTTTATGGTATTATGTTCATTCCCATACAAAAAACCCCCCCAAACCCAAACCAAAAACATTTCTTGAAGGGTGAGAGGAGAATGTTTTACTTTTCTTTATCTTCCTTGCTGATCAGGGCTTTTAATGTCCAGGCAGGGTCCGCTCTAGGTTCTGGCGTTCTTTAGTGTGCATTTTTTTCAGTATAACTTCATCTTTTTGTAGGCAGTTAGAAGTATCCTGGGACATTCATCTGTTTTATTTAACGCTCCTGTGGTTTTGAGCATTATTTTCCCTGCATGCAATACCCATTTCAAGTGAGTTTGTTTTTCTCTGCATTTAGAAATCTGGCTAAGGATTGTTCCTCCTCCTGACATCCTGATTTTCATGGGGTAAAATGCCAGTGCACTGTTTGGGAGAGAACCATGTCGTGTTCCCAGCATGTTTCCCTGGGCTCCAGGAGTGGGGAGCTCAGAGGCATCTTCCAAAGCACATTTTCACCTCATTGCTGATTATCAGCTCTAGTCCTGGTTCCTTACATGTTCAACA
This sequence comes from Haliaeetus albicilla, assembly GCF_947461875.1. Lineage (NCBI taxonomy): Eukaryota > Metazoa > Chordata > Aves > Accipitriformes > Accipitridae > Haliaeetus > Haliaeetus albicilla. Next base: position 9,567,673 of record NC_091516.1, read on the forward strand.
GGGATTAAAACTCAATTTGTGAAAATGCTGATGAAAGAAAAGAGAAATCCTTACTATCCTAGGACTCTATTTTATAAGAACATGCTAGTGATTCCTAGAGCTTCCCGCTAGACAGTCCTTCCAGCCAGGTATCCTTTCATATCATAATTTTTCATTGTTCATGCTTAATCATAAATTAAGCTTTATAATATGTTTTTAAAAAGGTTTCAAGGCATCATATAAGGAACTATGCTGCCTTGCTAAAGCATTAATTACAACCTATGTAGCACTTTCCCCTTTGGTTGTTAACTATTCATTTCTAAAGAAGCCCCATTTGCCCTAGTTTGTAAATCCAGGTTGTGCATTCCTCTAATGTATTAATCACTAGGTACATTTTAGATTTCTCACTTTACATTTTTTCCACTTTTTTTCCAAAGCATTAATTTAATTTTCATTTCCTGAAATGTTTTGAATGTAATTGCTGTTCCCTTTATTTGAAAATTGTTGTCTGTCTGTTGTGATATGCATAACGAAAAGTCCTGACAGAAAACCAGAGTTTTCTGTAGGCATTAAAACCTACTAGAAATAAGCATTCTTCCCTTGTGACTTCCTCTTTGCACTGTTTTAACTTGCTTTTTTAATGTGGAGTATTCTGTTTTCTGATATTCACTAGAATTAGTGGCTGGAAATTCTTAGTGAGTATGAATTAAATTTAACTCTGTGAACATTTTGAATTTACTGCCCTCTCAGCTAATTTCTGGAGATTTTCTTGTTAGAAGTATTAAATTCTATTTTTGACAGTGTGTGAGCCAACATGGGCGGGAGGCAGGAACAACCACAAAACCACAGAAGAAATGCAAAGCGTAAATTTATTTTCATTATCTCGCGAGCCAGGGGATCCCCGAAGCAGCACCCGGGCAGAGGCGCACGAGTGGGAATGCAGGCACTGTGGAGCTCGGTCCTTGCTACGAGATCTCTGAACCTTCTGCTTCTGCCTGTTTTTCAAGGATTCCTGCAGGCATAGTTGACCACTGTGCTTTGATCTTTCCCACAGCAGGGCAGGAGTCTCAAGAAAGTTCAATAGGGTGCCTCTGAGTCTATCACAGGCCTATGTTATCTAAACAGAGGTGTTCTACCTGTCAAGCAGACAAGACTAAACAACAGTTAGTATGATACATGTTTTCAACAGCTCAGCTGCAAGTGACTTGGTGGGGTTTTCAATCCTCCTCGCCAGTCTTCCGTTATTTTCCTACAGACAGGTTCTGCCTTCTGCCTATTTCTTTTCGTGTTCTGTGGTAAGATGAGTATTCTGTAGCTACAGTTCTTTCCAGACTAACAAGCTTAACTATTGTTTTTAGGAAGAAGAAGTTTCTCCGCAGTTGTTTACTTTCCATGAAGCTGTGTCACAAATCGTAGAAATGGAGGAGCAAGTAGTAGAAGACCACAGGGCTGTCTTCCAGGTAAAAGATGGAGCTCTGCTTTCTTTTTATCCTAATCCAGGAATTCAGGTTTTCCCAATGAAAGTGCATACTCCTGAAGATGTAGGATATCATCTGGTCATTTCAGCTGCTGTCAGAGATTTCTAAATTGTTTTATTATGCTGAGCCCATTGTAGCAAACAAATAGGGGCAGATCCTATAACCACTAATCTTTGTCCTCATGATGAAAGAGAAGCATATTTTTGTATCATCCCAGAAATTTAGTAAAATTTTCCTTTTCTTCTCAACAAACATTCCTAAATAGACTGTTCATCCTAAGAAGAGTTGCTGTTTTCTTTTTATTATTTTTACTATTCACTGTATTTTCTCTTGTAGTCCTTTTCCAGCACTAGTGACTGTGTGTTTTTTCTACTTGCAGGGAGTTTATTCAGATTGGCCTTGAAATTTTCAATTTCACTGTCAATATTCCTATGCCAGAGCTAGCAATTAATAGCAGTGTCTCTAACACCACCATTTCTGTTTTGTCATTTCACTCTAAGACACTGCAATACTCCCTCCAAGTATCTCATCTGAGTATCCTTTTGTAACTTCTCCCTCTGAGATACTGAGATCCAGAAGAGACACGTATATTTCTAACTGCCTGTTTGCTTCCTTTTTGCAGATACATAAAGGTTTTCACTTGCTATTAGTCAGGATCTTTGGAAGGAATACTGCCCATGCAGTGTAATGCTGGTCAGCGCCACGGAGCCTTTTGCATTCAGAAAATAAATTGTAGTAATAAGTATGAGTTACTAGTTTTCAGAAGGAAATGTGAGTTGCTTGTTGTTCATAAGCATAGAGTCTTTAGGCAGGCTGTCTGTTTGACACATCTGCTGCAAGAGAACAGCAGAGCATTAAACCTGTGGGGAATAGACGCATCTCCTCAATTTAGGTATCTAACTTAGTGGAACATTGATGTGTGTTCATAATACAGTAGGATGCTAAATAACACATTTTACAACAGATGTGGAGATTTAGTTATTATGAAACATTAGCCCTGAAGTAAAACATGCAGGAGTGTGAAAGTCATATGCCATATGCCGTAGCTGTGTCCTAATGCTTGCGACTTCTGGAGAGACAAGCTCCATTAGTTTAAGATTCTGCTTCTGTGTGTCCATCTGGCCTTCTGCTGGAGATTACTGCTCCTCCCAGCAGTCACTGGAAGGAAACGTGTCCAAGCCTCATCTCCTTTTGTTTGCAGCACGGCTTGTTAGTTTATGCTGTGGGTGGAGGTGGGCTGCAGCAATACAAAATCTACCAGCTGTACTAGGCAGAAGTTGTCTTCTGTCAGCTTTCTCCTGGAAGCTACTGATACAAAACATCCTTTCCTTACAAAAATGTCTAAAATAGATCAACGGAATGAATTGTGCTCTAGAGCTGTTGGTCTTCCTTTCTCTCATGGATGTATGAGTTTACCTTCTATGAGATGAATCCTGTCCCAATGTGAGCTCCATCTGTCCTGCAAGCCAAAAAACATACATGGGGTTTGCACTATGCTTTCAATATTACTTGGGCTACTGAGCACAGAGGGTAAGGCTCAATTTTAGTATTTCAGGCCCAGCATGCCTAAAACTGTCAGCTGCTTTCTTTTTTTAATCAAAGCATTTCCAATGGGACCAGTTCTCCTGCTCACAGCTTTGCATAGTTCTGTAAGCTTTAAGCTCCTGGTTGCACTCTTCTTTGCTGCAAGACTTTTTTTTTTTTTCCTCTGTTTTTGTAATATTTGGAGTGCAAAGATGCTGAAGAGCTGCTCTAACCAATCTTCACTGTACTCTTATCTATCTGGGGAGTTAACTCATGCAATAGTGAGCTTAAAATAGCTCTTCTTTTATACAGCTTCTCTCAAAACTGGTTTTGATTATGGACAGAATTATCTTGGCTCCTTGACTGTAGTAATGACACTACGATTATAGTCAGTGGCAACCTGCCCATCCTTAATATTGAAGCCTGACTTCAAAGTTTGATACCTGCCTAAGGGGACAGAACTGTGACAAAGTTCTGTTCTCTGAGTTTCTTAGCTTTACAACCAACTAATGTTCTGAATTTGAAGAGAACTGGGGTAGCTGGGGTTTACCTGCTGCTGGTGTGACAACTGGAATTGAGAAACAATGTAGAAAACGTACAATTTTGCTGAATTAGGAGTAAGGTTTCATTTTAGGATTGAAATCTGTTATATTGAGGTGACTAGACAGTAAAAGTGCAGTCATCTTGAGAAAAGGTCTAATTCACCTCTTTGTCTGAAAACCTGTCTTGAAACTTTCCTAATGTATTTATTTAGGTTTATTTAACTTTCATCTAGGAATCTATTAGATGGCTGGAGGATGAAAAAGCTCTTCTTGATATGACAGAAGAAGTGGACTATGATGTGGATGCTTACGCTACCCAACTTGAAGCAATTCTAGACCACAAAATTGATGTTCTGACCGAACTTAGAGGTAGATGGCTTTTAATCACTTTCGTGTGCATTATTAGCAGTGTGTTTTCATGGACGCTTGCAGTAATAATGAGGAGAAAAAAAGAGTGTGGTTATGTTTTAGTCTTTTTGTCCCTTATGATGCCCTGCAATGTCCTGTGGAAGGAACATTTATTCTGCTGCCTAAGAACAAGTTCACATCTGTGCTCAGTTCGTCCTGGTTTAAAGGAAAAATCTCTGCTTTACCTCCAGGAAGTATAAATGTTGATCCTGCAACTTTCCTTTTCTTTTCCTTTGTTCCAAAACAATAAAGGAAGGAAAAAGAAAATCCAAACAAACAAAAAAGAAGGTAATGCAATGAGGAAAAAGTAGTAGGAACTCGAGTTCCTGCTTTGTTGCATTTTGTAGTGTAGCAGGGAGCCTGCTTGTTGTTTTTAAGACTGTGCTTAAGAGTGGTGTCAAGCTCCGAGTAGCTTGGTTGTTAGCTTACTTTTTCTTCAGCAGCCTTTCTGTCTGAATTTTGTCAGCCTCTCTTTGTTGAAAAACAAACTGCAGATAATTCTTAGTGCCCAAAACTGATTCTTCCACTTGTCTTCTAAAATCGGCTTGTCAGGTAGGTACCTCATGGAGATGAATTTTTCATTTTAATTTCTGTAACTATTTGGACTCCAGGAAGGATGCTATACTGGTAAAAATTCAAGTGTGGGGTTGGGCACTGAGGGGTGGGGGGTTTATCTGTGTTAGAAAAATCTTACTTTTTACTCAGTCTGAGTATCTGCTCTAAGTTAGAAGAATACATCAAGCAAATCAGATGTGGCCTGCTTGCCTTGGAAGCATGCATTGGCACCAGTATACTTTAGTAAAGAATAGCAGGTACATTGCTTTACTTCTTATGGGTGATGGCTTCCTCTTCAGAAGACAATTTGAGATGCCAGCAGTGAAAAAACATAGTTTAGGTGACTCCCTGTTCTTTGAAAACTTATTAAGACACTGCTTTTGAAACAAGGTACCAGAGGTAAAGGCTAGCTAAAAGACCTTTGCATCTTTACAGGCAGCATGATACATGTATAGCTTTACAGGAAGGAAGGACTATTAAGTCAAAAATTCTTTCTCCCAGTAATTCTTTCTCTCTGTGTTCTGCTCATGGCACATAACAGTTACTGATTATGTCAGCTTTTATTTCTGTCACTCTGGGACTGACATATTTATGTTGTTTGTTTGGTTTCCTTCTTCCCATTCTTGGGCACATTACTGGGGAATGGAGTGGGACAGGAACAGAAATATGAAAGGAAGTTACACTTCCTTTCTCAGATTTCTCCCATTCTTGTTACAGTTATGATGAAACAAATGAATGATTCATTTACCTATTTACTGTGAACAATTTCCAAAATTTAATCACAAACGCTTTTCACATTCATAGATAAACAGGGGGGAGTAGAATTTACTCTTGCCGAGTTTTAGAATGTACAGAAGTGACTGGTTGTATGGTAAATACAATTTTGCATGCCTCTAAGGATGGTTTGGGAAGTGCTGGGAGGGAAAAAGATGTATGTCGTGTGTATCTGCCTATACTCTGTAAGTTAGAAGCAGAATTTAAGTGTGAAGAGGTTACATGCTGGGAATGCAATTGTGCAGTTTCCAAACCTATCCTGCCTAGAGACAGGGGTAGCATCTAGGAAGGGACTAAGTTGCTAAGCAACTTGTTTGTATGGCGAGTATTGAATTTAAGCTTATCTCAGTCCTCTTGTAGCTTGTAGCGTCAGCTGTTTTTGTGGAGGAATGTTCTTTGTTGTGCATTAGGATGTGGAGTATCAGGGCTTAGTTTCAAGATCTGTGTTGAGCACAGGCACATCAGTACTCATTCTCTCTTTTTCATTAAAGATAAAGTGAAATCTTTCCGGGCAGCTCTACAAGAGGAAGAACAAGCCAGTAAGCAGATCAACCCGAAAAGACCACGTGCCCTTTGAAATGGGCCTTTGCTGTTAAAGGAGTCCACGAACCCCTACTGCTGTAGCACACATTTGTTAGAAAACCCAGTGGCCGTTAGAACTCAACTACTTGAAAGTGTAAAAACGTTAGAAATGTCTGTGGAAATGTCCTGTTTCTTATTCACCTGAATGACATTTTCAGTTTTGTGTGAAATGCTCCTATGATGTCTACAAAATGCTTCTAGACCAGACAGCACAGCCATGCAGGGGTCAGATCTGTGAAGCACTTTGTTTAAAATATTTCATTTATTCAAATGGTGAATTTTACATTTGGAAATATTTGCCATGTTTTACATAATGAAGTAAAGCTGTGGCCATTAAAAAGTCACAGTATTTCCTTTTGACTATGTTCCGTTTTGTTACAAAGACCAGCTGTGCAGTTTTAAATTGTGCTTGTGTGCATGCACACCGCACTAGTGGTTGTACGTAACTTCTACAGACAGCTGTGCTTACCTCTTCCCATTCTGTGCCTTGATGAAGGCTACTTAACCCTAAACATACTTTCTGAAGCACAGCCTTAATAAACAACATTCCTTTTTTGTCAGTATGAATTACCTTTAGTGTGTGTACATTTTTAATGTGCTTTGAGACTTTTTTTATTTGGTGGCTAGTTCCATTTCACAGGATGTGCCATATCATTTGAACAGGAACTGCAAGAGCTGTTTAGAGTGGACAAACAGCTGAACATTCCATCCTTCTTGTAAAAATCTGGAATTTAGATTTATCTGAATTCCATAAAGAATGGGTATATTAATTCTAACATTTTTCTCTGTAATAAAAAAAAACAAACCACAGAGCAAAAAAACCCACAAAAATATAAATTAGTTGATGTATAATAAAGAGTAATGTTTAAGTACTGAGGAGAGTTGTATCTTAGGCTAATGCAGATACACAGTATGTGGTATGGTGTGATAATGCTGTCAGAGTAAAGGTACAATCTGACTTCTGTGTATGGATAGGATAACTGTGGAAGTTCAGGGATCCAGCTAAATACATACATATTGGCCTTTCACATACTGTTAAAATTTGGCTTTTGATGCATGACAAACTTACATGTACATTAACCGTAGTTTGCAGGTAGTTTGAGTAGCTCTGTTGCTTTAAAAAAAAGTAGCTAATACCTATTTTTCCCTTTGTACAGTGCCAGCAGCTGAAAAGTGCGGTGAAACTGCATCATTTGAGGATTTTGCACAATACCTCTACCTAGCGCTAACAAAAATCCCATAAGTACCTGAATTCTCACAAATGGCGCCATGTGTATCAGCACTTTTTAGGTGGTGGCACTCAAGTTTATTTTTGCAAGTCAGTATCCAAAAAAGATTGACCTTTCATGTAAGAACTTCTTGTCAGATGAAGAATTGTAGACCTCTCTAGGAGTTCTCCCTGTTTCCAGCAGACTCTGCCTTGGAGCTGCATAAAAATTACTTTGGGGATAAAAGCCTGGTTGTTTGTGCCAGGCCTGGAATAAAGGGAAGGAAATGAAAAGAGAGTTAAATGAGCCAGGAATTCTTGTAGTGTTTAATGTTTGTATCTATCTCCCGTAGAAAGGTAGGCCACGGGAAGCTCTTGTCGCATCATGGTTAAAAATAATTAAAAAAAAAAAACAAAAAAAAAACCTCCTGTGTGTAAACATGAAAACTGAAACAACAATGTAGATTTTGCATAATGTGTTTAATAAATTAAGCTATTAAATGAATTACAGGTGAGAATTTACTTCTGTGAAAGTTCTATTGTGCTTTGGGCAGGGTTTCACTTTGTAAACACCTCAGAGTTACACTTTTGAAAAGGCCTGATTTCAGAATGAGTATTTACCTCTGGAACTAACTCTTCTGTACAAATTTGTCATACATGATGAAGTTTCCCAGAGCACTGTCCTGACTTTTTTGAGACATGCTGCAAGACTAGAAACATCACGCATCTTTCTCAGCATTTGTTAAGAATGTCATCCATCACAGTTAAAAGCAAAACCCAATGAAATAGAAGGCAGCAGCTTTTGTTAGCAGGTGACAGCACGGGTTATCATATCATACTAGAGGGCTTCTTTGAAGCTGCTCTAGAGAAATCTTGCTTTCTAAAAAGCCTCTGAAGATTGAGACATCCTACATGAGAAACAGTGGCTTTCCTACTATTCTTCCATGCAGGCCTAGAGCCACAAGCAGGCTGTGGTTTACAGTGGGTACCAAAGAGGACAGGAAGGGCAGAAGCAGTTACGATTTCAGCAGCTTTTTACTAAGCCTTGTAAGTGACATGTGTCCTCTGAGGTAGCAGATGCAAGCTCAAATTGTGTCTACTGTGGGGGGACTGTTCAGAGAGTCTTTGTAACAGAGCCTGCTGTAAAGGTCAGATGTACACTGATGCTGAAGTAGTCAGAATCAAGATAAACTGACACGGCTGGTTACGGCACTTGAATTCCTGTAGCCTATTGCTGTGATGGACTGGTATTACTTGAACACGACTCGGACAAGCTTATCTTGATTCCTGTCCTGTAAAACGAAAACATTTAGGAAGTGTGACACAAATCTCCAGCACTTGTTCCTTCTAAGCATATTGCTATGAGTACCTACCTCACTCATAAATTGGTTCTGTATGAAGTGAAGTGGCATTAGAATCATTAAATTACAAAATAAACGAGCAATTCAGTTTTCCAAGACAACTTCTCAGGATGCCTGCACATTCAAGTGTGTATTTCTGTACATGCTTCCAAGTCAATGACTTTTAAAGAACTGACATCGCATGTGTATAAAATGAAGTTACATCTTAGTTTTTGGTAATTTGCCTCTTCTCCACTTACTACGGTCTTACACACTATACTTGAAAAAGTGACATACAATAGTTAATAATACACAGTCACACCTTCACCCTTGCATGATGCTACCTTCACCCTTGCATGATGCTACAGAGTTAATAGTCCAAAGTGGATATTTCTTTTGACAGCTGCTATGCACTTAATGCAGACCTCCTTGGGAAAACTTTGCCTTGTCCTTAATAACAAATACATATAATCCAAACTATATTAAGACACTTCAGTAAGTCTTTCTGCCAGGACACAGGCATGCATTGCTCTAAGACTCACTGAAAGCTTTGATCTATGCTAAAACTCCTTAAAATTCAGCCTTGAAGGCTGAATTAGTTTTCTTATAAAAACAGCTGCTTGAATTTACACTTGACAAAACCTGCCTTCTGTCTGTGCATATAAGCACTGGTTCTTTGGTAGTTTTCTGCTGGTTCCTACAGCAGTTTGATGGCAGTAAGTAGGGGGTAAAGGAGATGACACTGGTAGTTTCAGGTACCTCAATAATATTATTGTAAATGATACCAAGCCTACAAGATAAATGCTCTTGTTTCTGAGAAACAGTTACCGGGATTTCTCCAAGAGTACTAACAGACCTGGAATGTGGGTAGCTACCAGAGAACGAATGGAAGAGACAGGCATTCCAAATCAAAACAAAGGGTTTAAATACACTTTAAAACAAACAAAAAAATCCCGAACAAATGAAATGACCGCAACTCTGGTTTTGTTGCCCAGACCAGGCTTACAGGTTGTACTGTTGAGGACTGTGCAAGAATATACTGAGATGAAGTCCATGATCAGAGAATGCAGATTTCAATTACGGCAGCATCAATCCATGTTATCTGATGTAGTTAAAAATATGCTGTCACATGGGACTCCAGCACTTCGCTTCAGTCATGAAAGAATTTAGCGCTGTTAAAATACAGAGCAGCAGTTTCTTGCCTACTACCTGTGATAAAACTGCACGTAAGGCTTTAATAAGAACCAGAGTGTGCGCACTCTATTCTTAGTTCATGGCTTTTGTGAGAAGAGCTTGTCCTGTTGCAGTCACTCTGGCTTAGGTAAGACTTCTGTGACAAAATACAGAACATCTTTTATTCTTCTAGTAGAATCTATGAGAAATGGATGCCTTCTGAATTGAAGCCATGCAGCAGTCTGAAAGAGCAAAATATTTATGTTACAATTTCTACTTCAGCTTAAGGTATTTCTAAGATTTGCTGGCTGGCAAAGGACATCGGAAAATAGCATGAAAGCTGCCATCACTGTTCAACTGCCATGAAGAATTGTTACAAATCTTAAACTAGAAGTTATTAGCAAATTTGCCATTTTAGAGATGTAGGTATATTTTCAGTGCTGTTAGTTATATTGCATGCTACCAGGTTTATTACATTTCCTTAAAAGAGCAGTAGCTGTATTAACTATCACACTGAGAAACAACTAGGAATTTTTATCTTAAATTACGAGAGGATTCATGTTGCCACTTAAATTAACTGACCAGAAGTAAAAGCAGAATGTAGCAGTTAGTTAATTATTCAAATTTCCAAATTACGCTATAGATTATGTCCTAATCCTCAAGACAGAGAAGGGCTATGTAAATCTCCAGGGAAATTATAAGAACCAATTCCATTATTAAAGCCATTTTTAGAGGAGACCTAGAAGGGTCTAGTACACAAATACCAGAAATAGGGATCTTTAGCTAGTTGCTTCTCAATACTGTAAGCAGCAGTTAAAATATATATAGGGGTTAAGTGTTTGTTCATGTTCAGGACTGGAAGCAAGGAGTGTCTGGTATTGAAAGGAAAACGTGAGTTAGTACTATTCCTGTGTAACCCAATACTAATCTGTGCTACACAGGCACAGATACAGATAGAATTTGAAGAAGCTTAAAGAGGAAAAAAAAAATACCTAATGAAATCATCTATATCCATTGAACGGGCTCGTTTTTCAGAGTAACCTGTATTTTTTAGGACCATCTGTATTTTCTCTGCAATTTTGAAGTTTTCAGGTATTTCCTGTCAATGGAAAATAGGATACAAATTCATTTTCTATTCATAGCATAGAAAAACATTCACTGAAATCATCTATTATTTTCCTGCTTTTAGAATAGTTCTTGTTCCAAGTGATAGAAATAAGTTGCATTTTTTCTTGTATGGATTATTGTATTCTTCTATTCTTGTATCTGGATTTTTATACCTCAGGTCATTCACTATAAATGAATCACAACAATATTGCTAAGCAGGCACAAAGAGTTTTCTTACTAGATTCTTACTAGATTAGTAAAAGTCCTTGAGACATGTACAGCCAATATGTTAATAACATACTCAGCTTTCAGCTTTTTCACTGTAATTTAGTGACCTTTTTAGATTTTTCTCTAAGAGAAGAGGTTAAGTTCCTCCCTCCCTCCAACTCTCTTGGACAAACTCTTAACATGTTAAACTTTTCAATGTTAATTTTTCACTCTTACAAAAGTCAGTATGTAGGTCACAGTAGACAAAAATAGTATTTAATATATTAAAAAGGAACTTACTGTATTATGTAAGGAACAATGAATTCGGTAATTATGATCCAGCAACTGCTCTACAGCACTTGACCTAAAAGAAATACAAGTCTAGAATGAAAATTGAGCTTTAACTAGTTGTTTGGGTTTTGGTTTTTTTTTTTTTTTAACTTGATTGGTTGTAAACCTTTACTATAAAAAACTGTAACAACTACACAGAGCTGTTCTTTTTTAACAGCTGCCTAGTTTTCTTCTAAAAGAAAAAGTTTGTGACCTCAGTATAAATCTTCCATCATTGGTTTATCCCCAACTGTGCTGGCATGCATATAACACTGCTACGCATTTACACAAAAGAAATGGTTAACTGGATGGGGTCTCAAACTTTGAAAAGATTGCGTTCAATAGAAGTTACTTACTTAAATGCTGCAGAGAGTGTCTTGTTTTTCCTAACAAAGGCTATCCTTACCAGACCATCCCACTCCTGAAATTAAAAACTGCAGAATTTACAGAAAGGAACATACAACATACAGCTACTACAAACAAGAACAGCCACTACTGGCAGTTTCACAATAATATCGACACAAAGAGAAATCTTTCAGGAAAATAATCTTTCTCAACAATACAAAACCAGTTGTGTCTTGGACAAAGCAATACAAATAGAGGAGAAAATACTTCACCCACAAAACCCTTTGAATTGTCCTTTTTCGTGGCTAGGCACTGTTGGCCAAGATCTTATGTGCTGACAAGGGAGACAGATACTTGAAGAAAATCCAGCTAACCTTGGGCAAGGCTTGAAATGGTCTTGAAGACCAAAGCATTTTAAAAATGAACTTTAAGAAAGACTACCCTGTAACATCTGTCTTTTGAGATAATACACACTCATCTGAAGATAAAGACTTCTCGTAGCTACTCCTGTAATCATAAGCAACAAAGCCATCGGCCCAGATGGGTCTCTGGGAGATAAAAAACCATGATGAAAGGGAAGGGACATCATTACTAGCAACTCTCCAACTGATAATGGAGGTGGTACCTCAGTCTTGTCAGAAACACTGTAAACAAAACTACCAAAACTGATGGTGGCACATTCAGGTAACGTCCTAATGCAAGCCTGATCAATACAGGAATAAGTATTTTGGAATTATGTAAATGCCAATGAATAGCTGGTACTTAGTAGTGAAAACAGCACATGGAACTGAGTAATAAGTAAAGAGAAAAATGAAATTAAGTGCTATCACTAGTATGTTATATTTATACGATGCTCACCTGGAAGTTGATAGGTGGTGGTGGGTTCTTTGGTTCTATTCTGACAACACTGGATTCAACTTTGGGAGGAGGCCTGAAGTTGTTCTTTCCAACCTGTTAGTCAGGGGAAGTCAGGCAGCTGTATGAATAAGCAGCAACTCCTCACATTTCTAGAAACGTTCTTTTATCTTTGATAGCTCTGTTAGCTAACGCAGAATGACGTACCTTCATCAGATGGTCCACTCGAGCTAATAACTGAGTATTAATGGAGAGTCTGCAGTACAGCTTCGTTCCTGGTTTTGCAACCAAACGAAGTGCAAATTCCCTTTGAAACATGAGTATCGCACACCTGAGAATAACAGAAATGAGGAAATGAATTCTAAGTAATCAACTTTTACGTCAAAAGCCAACTAACACACTTTAGAAAACACAGGATTTGCCCCAGTGCTTAGAAGCAATAACGGTTTGTCATAAACAAACTCTGCCTTAATTAGTTCAGAGTGCGTTAAAAAACACCAAAACACAAAACTTGGTGAAATGATCTAAATCTCCTTATAGTTCAGAGTGCATTAAAAAACACCAAAACACAAAACTTGGTGAAACGATCTAAATCTCCTTAAAGCTACAACAGAATTTGATTCTTTATACCGCTAAATGGATCAGGATCAGAAAGACGGAGGCTACTCTCAGAGTTTTGTTCCTGACTGTAACAAATCATATTGAATAATTCTACGATGAGTCCTTGAAATCCAAACTCCAAAAGCTGACCGACCAGTAATGTCACTAACACTAGCCCTTCAGTGAGAGAAATCAAGAACTGCTGACACGTTGAACAACACACAGAAGTACCTGCACAGTTATATTCTTAGAGCAGGCAACAGGAAGTGTCTTGGCTTCAATCCTGCCCTTTCCACCCTTTCTTTCTCAGGTAGGAAGGCATCTGAAATGCTACGATGCCCTGCTTATCACTGGAGTAACAGTTATAATACTAGTGTAAAGAGGTGCAACTGCTGTTTTCATCAGCTGGACACTCACTGATGTCAAGAGTAAATCTTCGGCTTGCGTTTAATACATCGACATAAACTAATTCCCAGGCACTGGCAGTTTTCATATTACACAAAAATCTTGGTGCGGCTGTGATCCATCAAATCGGTATTTTAAGAACTAAAAAAATTTGATTTGGAAATATTTTTTAATTTTTTTTTTTTTCTATCGGGTAATACAGAGCTCTGTTCTTCCACATACCTGAAAAAAGGTCTATGAAGCAACAGCTTGAAAACAAAAGGTGAAGAAATCTGAGGAAAAGAGCGATGGCATTAGTAAAATTTCTGGGCAATTACCATTTAAAGAGGAAAAGCTTTTGCCATGTTGTTTAGCCCATACCTGGTAAGGCAAGTTAGCCACACATGCATCAAAGAATGGTAACTCTGTTTTCAAGACATCTCCAACCTTGATTTCAAGTTTGTTTGCCAGACACCTGGGGGAAGATACACTGTGGTTATCCTCAGAGAAGTATGTTGCCAAAGTTTTTGCCAAAGCCACCTCTCCACTGCTTTAAGTGCTCGCTATTTCCACAGTTGATACTTACGTGCCCTGGACTCTCTTCTGAAGTTCCCCAACAAGCCTAGGGTCAATTTCACAAGCAATAACCTGAAAACAAAGTACGTATTTGCAACTTTATACAACTCCTCCTAACTGGGATTAAAATTTCAATTGCTAAAACCCTTTGTATCTATTGCTACAGGGCATTTAAATAATTCTTAAAAATCCCCTATTAGGCTACGCACCTTCCTCCCTTCCTCCAAACATGCAAGCCTTACCACATAAATGGGTAACAGCAACACAGTTTGATAAAACCATGCAAGACTTACATGAGCAGCTAAAACCTCACTGGAATTATGCAAGTGTTAAGAAAAAATATCCACAGGGTAATTCTGCTTATTTGAATCAAACAGATGAAGATCCTTCTCTTTGCTGCAGCCTAAGCCACAATGTGGTTACAGCTTGGGGGGCGGGGTGGGAAATTCGCACTTACTTTTTTTACTTTCTCTAACATTTTTACCGTCATGTTCCCGGTTCCCGGGCCTACTTCCAGAATGACATCGGTGCGTCGCAGGGCAGCCTAAGAACACACGGCGCTTCGGTTATTCTTCTACAACCGATTTCAAGCAACCATTTGATTTTAAAGCGAAAGGCACGTGCAGCTCGGGAACGAGCCGAAATCAGCCGGCAGAGGAGCGCGAACGTCGTTTAGAAAGGGACGAGGGGAAAACGCTGAGAACGAGAATGTCTTAAAGCTAGTCTACGAGAGATCTTTGTTCCGAGGGCTGAAAAACAGGCATGCGGCCACCTTAAAAAAAAAAAAAAGAGGAAAAGGGGGAAAAAAAAAAGGCAAGCAGTACCAAGGCCAGGAGGACACACTACAGAAGGAAGGTCCCCCCAGAGCCGCAGAACGGCCGGAGTCAGGCCCGAGGTCCGCGCCCCAGGACACGCTGCCCCCCCCGGGGAACTGCGGGCCGGCCCGCCCCGGCCCACGGCCGCCCCCGGGCAGCCGCCCCCCGCCCCGCTCCCCCGCCCCGGCCACCTTCTCGATGATGCTGTTGACGACGAGGGGGTTCTTCAGGATGTGCTGGCCGGCCCCGGTGTTGAAGCGGATGCCTAGGGCGGAGAGCGGCGTCACGCCAGCTGCAAGCGCACCCCGCCGAAACGGGCTCCTCTCCCCACCGCCCGCGGCCGCTCCCAGCACGGCGGCGTGTGTGTCGTCCCCCCCCGCCCCCCCGCCTCCCCGCGAAGGAGGGCAGGCCCGCCCCCGGCCCCACCGCTCCCGGGGGCGCCGCCGCTCCGCCCGGCCCCCACTCACCGGTAGCGCGGCCCTCCCGGCCCTCCTGCCGCGGCCGCTTCCCCGCCCGCGCCTTGGGCATGGCGGCCGCCGCCCGGCCGCGGCCCCGCTCCCCGCGCACGTGCCGCGCGGCACTACCGCTCCCCAGCAGGCCCGGCGCCGGCGGGGCGGGGCGCGGCGCGGCGGGGCGGGGCGGGACGGGGCGGGGCGCGGCGGGGCGGGGCGGACGGCGTGAGGCGCGGGGCGCCATCTTGCCGAGGGCCGCGGGAGCTTCCCGCGCGAACCGAGCTGGGGGCTCTCGGCGGCGCGGCAGGGCGCCAGAGCTGCTTCTGCTCTGAGCAGCTGAGGGAGAACAGTTCCTCCGGGGCGGGGGGTCGGCGGGCAGCGCCCCGGCGCCTGGGAAGGTTGGCGGCGTGGCGACACGCCGCCCGAGCTGGGTGCGCCTTCCTCCGTCAAGAGGGGAGTCGGTTGCGCCGGCCGTTCCGGCGCGGCTTTGCGGCCGTGCGGCCAGGGGCGACGCGGGGCGGAGAGGTGTGGACGAGGGGCGGTGACGCCCGTGGCGGGCAGCTGGAGGCGGGAGGGCCGGTCCCCGGGGAAGAGGGGCACTCGTGCGCGGGCAGCGGAGGATGCTCTGCAGGCCAGAGCGTTCAGCGCCAGGCGGCTGTGGCCCGGCCGCTGGGACCGCCCCTTCCCCCCGCCAGTGCCGGAGGGACCTGCCGTCTGACAGCGGCCGCGGGCCTTGCGCTTCGACGTTCAACAATAAGCGGTTTAAACGGCGAGTCCCGGCGGCTTCCGCTGCTCAGGCAGCAGGGCTCCCTCCCTCCCTCCCTGAGGCACAAAGAGGCTCCCGCCCCGCGACGTCGGCGTGTGGCGCAATCGCGCTCTGACGCCGGCGCCCGTGCGCCCCGCCCCTGCCGTCACGGGGGGAAGGGCGGGCCCCCCCGGCGGGGAGGGGAAAAGGGGAGGGCCCGGCTGCGGGCCCGCCCCTCGCGGGGAAGCTGCCGACGTCAGGCGGTGCCCGGCGCCCCGCCCCCTGCGGTGGGAGGGGAGGCGCGGCGGCGGCGGTCCCGCCCGCCGCCCCACGGCCGCGCTGCGGGGGGAGGCGGCCGCGCTGCGGGGGGAGGCGCCCGCCCGCCCGTCGCCGGGCGTTGACGTCAGGGCGGCGCGCCGCGGGAGGCGGGGTGCCGCAGCGGCTGGTGGCGGCTCGTGGCGCGAGCTTCGGAAGAGGCGCGGGGTCCCGCGCGCGGCGCCGGGAGCCGCCAGCGGTGAGCCGCGCGCGGGGTCGTCGTCGTCGTCGTCGCCGTCCCCGCCGCCGGCGGGGCTGGGGGAGGGGGGGGCGGCGGCGGCAGCAGCAGCGAGGTGCCGCCCCGGCGTGGCGGGCGGCCTCCCGCCTCGCTCGGCGTGGCGGGCGGGCGGGTGGCGCGGCGCGGAGGCGGGCCGCCGGGGCGGGTTGGGCCGCGGGGAGGCGAACGGCGGCCGCGGCGTAGGGCTCGGCGGTCCCGGGGGGAAGGAGCCGCGGGGCCGCAGCGCCGCGGGCGGTGCCGCTCTGCGTCGGCCGCGCCGGCTGCCGCTGCAGCGCCCGGGCGCCCGCTTGCCCGGCCCGGCGCCGTGCCGCGCCGGTGCAGCCCGGCGTCGGCGTCGTGTGTCACCTTCCGGGCTGGCCGCTGCAGGCCGCCGGGGGCGAGACGGCTCAGCCTGACGTTCCGTGTGGCTGGGCGGCGGCAGGCTGCCTTCCCGGGGTCGGAAGCCGCGAACCGCTGCCCGGTTCCTGGGAGCTGCGCCCCGGCTTCTCCTCCTCCTCCTCGGAGTTTTCCGCCGGGGTAGAGTCCGACCGGCAGGCATCGAAAGAGGACGGGGCGTTAAGCTTGCTGGCACGAGCTGTTTTTCGTAGGGAAGGGCAAGCGCTGGCCCTTGTTAAAGGTGGTTCTTTCCTTCCTGCAGGTTGCAGAGCAGCCGTTGGAGTTTTACGGTAAAGCGGATTCTTCCCTAAATCACAGGCAGGGTCAGTGCAGCAGTGGTGAGTCGTTTCTTCAGTTTGTTACCGTAGCAGACGACAGCGTGTGTAAAATGCGAGAGCGTGGCCCTAAACACGGTACCGGTGCTGCTTCCAACCTCTGCTTCTGTGTACCTTGCTTCTCACGTCTCATCGATGCAGTGACGTCTGTAACGTATTTGCCGCGGCGTTCAAATTAGTGTTCGTAGCACGCGAGAACCACCTCGGTCTTCGCAAATAGCATGTTCGCTATGGGTTTTGGTTTCTTGAAACTTCAACGCCTGTTTTCTTTTCGTGAGAACTACCTCAGTCTTCACAAATAGCGTGTTCCCTATGGGTTTTGGTTTCTTGAAACTTCAACGCCAGTTTTTCTTCATCACGCTCAGCTTTTCTTTTCTCATTCCTTCATTCTACCCTTCTGTGGATGGATATGTAAAAATGACATAACAAAGGTTTTTGTTAGCTGAGTTTTACATATAAAACTTTAAAACTGTATCGTCAGAAGCAAGTTTTGACTGCGGCTAAACTGAAATGGTTTCAAGACGTTTCAGAGCGTGAGGGCAGACTGAAACTTGCTTTTCTGTTTCAGCTGCTGCACACTAGTTTGTTGTAAAGTGTTCTGTCGTACCTTTTGGAAAATCTGTTAAAATGAGGTGAACTGGGAAGAAGGCAAAGGGATGAGATTGGTCATCCTGTAAGCTTACTGTTAAACATCAGAAATACTCTGTTGTCTCTGTGTATCTGTTCGGCTTTTCCTCTGTCATCAATACTGAACCCATGACAATTTCTTGTAAGTTACATCCCACAAATCCTTGGAATAGTCCCACTCATTTTATTTTTTTTTACTGCCTGTTTTTTCTGTTAGGGGTTTTTGGTCAGTCTGGTGCATTCCCTTTAACCTGAAAGGCCATTCCTCTCCTCAAGATTTTCAGTGTAATCTGACTGACTTCCCTTAATATTATTGTCAGGCTTGCTCACTGTTGTCCTTTATTCCTGTGTTCCTCCTTGATCTTTGTTCTCTTATACCTTGTATCTTCTGCATGCCGACTTTTTTTCAGACCTAGGTTTTAGTTTCACTGTCGTGTTTTTGTAAAAAAAGATTTGTAGAAGTTCTATTCCTCTATTTCTGTAAGTATGGGGAAAAAAAAAAACCTGTAACTCTTTCCTACTTAGACATTTTTATTTGTCTTCTTTACTGTCGCTTCAGTTGGGCAGAGTGTAGACAGCCTTGTTCATTTAGGTAAAGAAAAATTAATCTCTTGGTTTTGATAAATCTTGGTAATGCCTAATGTTAGTCGTTATAGTGACTGTGGTCACTAGTGTAGTTGTTACTGGTTGTAAGTTGTGCCTTCAATAGCCAGGACAGGATGATTGATACAGGTACTATAACGTTAGAAAAGAGACTCATGGGAAAGTTTATAGAAGGCTGGAGAGAGATTGGTTTAAGTACCAACTGTTCCTGAAATTGATGATATCCTTAAAAGCATTGCTAATATATCATATCAACGTCACTGCAAATGCTAGCTTTCATGTTACTCGTTTCAGAAGGTGACCCGTAAGTGGTTCTTGTGACTTTTCTGTATGGAAACTTTGTTTTTCCTGTTTTTGTTAAAACAAATGTGCTGGAAAAGACAGTCTTATGTTTCTACTTGAACCTCCCAAGCTGCAGTTTGTAGCTTTTTAGTTAGTTATTAGTTATATAATCTGCTGACAAGAAGTGTTTGGCTCCGTCCTCATTGTAAGCACCCTTCAGGAAGTTAGTTGCAAGTGACTACAGAGTCTTCCCTTAGCTTTCACTTTACTAAACAAGTCCTCAACCTCTCCTTGTGGGTAATTTGCTTTAGGCCCCAGACCGTCTTGGTAGCTCTGGCCTCTCTCCAGTTTCTTCACTCACTTCTTGAGCTGGGGGAGGGAGAACTATGATGACAAAACTGAAGACTGTATTCTAGAAGCAGCCTCAGATACTGCTGAGTAAAGGAGGTTAACGACATCCCTAGAGCTGCTTGCCTTGTTCCTCTTAAAGTAGCCCAATATGTATTTGTGTTGTTATCAGTGAGAATGCAGTGGTTTTTAGGTGATATATTTACCACTTTGTCTTCTTCTGACTTCATAGAAGCTTAACACCTCATTACAGTGGAAAAGAATTTATTGAATTCTTAACAAAAGATAATAAAAAATTGTATTCAATTAATTGCTTGGATATGAGTGAGCTGTTACACTGTGTTCTCTGAAGTCCAGAAAAAATGAAGTGTGGAGGTGTTTACTGATGAAATCCTTTGGGTTGTTCCCTTGCAGATGTATAGCAGTCCTTGATTTATTTTCATAGCTGACATGTGATTTTAAAATTTGGTTGTATTTCAGTGTTATGGCAAAAATACCTGGATACTCTTTTGCCTGTATCAAAAGGATTTGCTACTCAGGAAAAACATTAAACCAGCATGGCAGAACATTTAAGAGACTTGGCATATTCTCTAAAGGAAACCGTGTATGCAGATACTTCCTTAGAAAGGGAATTGAAGAGTAGAACAGAAGTGAGTCTTGGATTTTTGCCAGTGAAAGGAGATGAAGGTATTCATGAGTGGGAATGGAAGTGCAGGACGTTGGATGGTAACCATGAGGAAATGGTGTTGGTACCTGTGGTTTCTGAAGATGCCATCTCATTGTGCTGAGCCGTGGCATTTGATGTGTTGCTTATCTTTGGTGGTGTAACAGAGTTTTGTTTTTTTCCTGTCAACTGAGACTTGAGAATATGCTGTTGTCTCAGTTCTGTGCACATTCAGGGGGATCTTGGAGAGCAGCTTTTCCTTGTTGTGTGTGATTAGACTCTTTTCCCTCATACAAGAAGAAATTCGGGCATGGGAATAGAGCCATGCTTGGGTTTGCAGCTGACAGTATTGAACATTTTCTAATGGAAAGACTTTCTTTCCCTTCCTCCTCCACCTGATGTGTGCTACCTAGTTATGATAGCAATGAGCATGAACCACAGAAAAGCAGCAGAAAGCAAGCAGCATTCCTGAAATTGCTCAGTGTTTATTGTGAAGACACAGTCTGAGACTAGTAAGTAACGACGGGAAACGCTAACCTTACCTGATGATCGGCCTTGGAAATTCTGGCTGTTGTGACTGAAAGTGCAGACCTGCCTTCCTTCTAAGAAAGTGTTGCTCATAACGTTAACAGATTCTATCAGCATTTCTATACGTGCCTCATGGCTGTGAAGGTACCCAAAAGATGGTAGCTATTTAATACTCATGTCCTCCGTTTCATCTCTAGGACAGTCTTGTAGAACTTGTTCAACAGTGAGTTAAGCTCTAGAAGTACCCAGCAGACTGTGGAGAAAATTCTTGTCCCTGTGACGTAACCCATCTATGGTGTAACCCATGTCCCTCTGCCTTTGCTGTGCAACAGCAAAACCTGATGTGTAAGAGGTGAAAATTGTCTTTATCCTTCAATATTAGAGGCAATATTCATGGGCCTTTGCTGTTCTGTGGGATCTAAGGGCATCTGTATGTCCTCTGCATAAATTATCTGAAGAGGCCCTGATGCATCAGATAAAAAAAAAAAAAAAAAAGAAAAGAAAAAAAGGAGGGTAGTGGGGGGGTGGTCACAACAAATTAAAATTGGAGACATCTGGGTTTAAAATCGTAAAGTACAGCTGTGTTCTGTCTGCTGGAATTGATTTCACAAAGGCATCTGTACACAGCAGTAATTAAATCTGTGTTTTGGAAGGATCCCATTAACATGAGGTATGAGCTGAAGCCTTCATTAAGTCAGTCATCTTTACAGAGTGCCTGCAGAGGTTAAGTTCCTAGTAGAAATCCTGTTGGTGAGAAGGGAATGTAAGGAGACACTTTGTCAGAGTTGAAATTGCCTGTTAGGACCTGAGTCTGTAACGGGTTGACACAGTTGGAAGTCCCGTATTCCTCCTCCTCCCCATAGCCACTTCTGGTGTCTGTGGAACAGTGTGTTCAGATGGCTTGACTTTTTGGCTTGTTTTCTTTGGTTCCCTGAGTGCCCCCTGCCCTTTGGCCTTTTGGGGGCAATCATGAAGTTGGCTTTGTCATAATCTGTAAGTTTGTTCTGAGTTTAGATTTTGTTAAGACAGAAACAAAAGATTGATTAGATTAGATTTCATCTTCAATTTTGTTATTTTGCTTGTGACAGCCACATTCAATGTTGTGTGCAGACTGTAGTTTACATGGGGTCAAAAAGCAACTGTGCAAATTCATGGAAGACTAAATCTGTCAAGAGCTATTAAATTTAAATTCCGTGCCTCTTACTAGGAAATCCTTGAACCACAGTTTTCTGGAGGATGGGATAGCATTATTCAGAAATACCACTGGAAGATTGTCCTGACCTGGGCATCTACTATAGTTTTTGACAGAGACAGAACACTGGGTTAAATGAATTTTTGTTCTGACCTGCTAAGGTTGGTTTGGTTCTTCTTGGTGTTTTGGAGCAGGCAGTTGTTCCAGTTTTTAAACAAAAATAAAAACCTTTTGAAGAATGAGAAGCATTAATAAAAAAGAAGCTTTGTGAATATTTCTCTTTTTTTGGTGGTGGTTATCTTTCGATCTGCCAGCTAATTATTTTGTAAATTTTGTAACTGTACTAACTTCAGAAAGTAAGCCTTCCGATAAGAAATGTTCTAGGTGAAGTATATGAATTTTTAGTACAAAGACTGTTCCCTTGGGGGGAAACGCTCTTTTTCTGCATCAGATTTGAATGTAGCTGAGAAATAATTTAATTTTGCTGACGTGATCTAAGTTTTGTAGTGCAAAATCAATTGTTACATGAATGCTCTATAACCCATTTTTTTCCTCTCAAATGAACATGTCCTTGCAATGAATCTTTAGCAAATATCTGGGTATGTGCTGCAGATTCACTGTTGCTACATGTGCAGTTTTCCAATGTGTCCTGGTTTCAGCTGGGATAGAGTTAACTGTCTTCCCAGCAGCTGGTATGGTGCTATGTTTTGAGTTCAGTATGTGAAGAATGTTGCTACCACTGATGTTTTCAGTTGTTGCTCAGTAGTGTTTAGACTAAAGTCAAGGATTTTTCAGCTTCTCATGCCCAGCCAGCAAGAAAGCTGGAGGGGCACAAGAAGTTGGCACAGGACACAGCCAGGGCACCTGACCCAAACTGGCCAACAGTGTATTCCATACCATGGGATGTCCCATCTAGTTTAGGAACTGGGGGGGGCGGGGGGCGGGGAATCGCCGCTCGGGGACTGGCTGGGTGTCGGTCGGCGGGTGGTGAGCAATTGCCCTGCGCATCATTTGTACATTTCAATCCTTTTATTACTACTGTTGTCATTTTATTAGTGTTACCATTATCATTGTTAGTTTCTTCTTTTCTGTTCTATTAAACCGTTCTTATCTCAACCCAGGAGTTTTACTTCTTTTGCTGATTTTCTCCCCCATCCCACTGGGTGGGTGGGGAGTGAGTGAGTGGCTGCGTGGTGCTTAGTTGCTGGCTGGGGTTAAACCACGACGCTATGACAGCTCATTATTTGGAGAACACTGCTCAGCAAAAGGCTTAAAATCAGCTTCTCTGAAGTTGAGGAAGTTACTTACCATTTTGTCTATACACACGTGCTCTGACAACTTCCTAACTTTCAGAAGTTCTCTCTCTTTGGTTTTCATACGATAATCAAACTGATTGTACGCTATTTTTCAGTTGAGTAGGCGCTTCAGAATTACACGTTTTCAGGTCTTGTTTGATAGTGTAAGATAAGACTATTTCTTTTGAAAGTAATTTGACTTTTGAATGGAAATAAATGAAATCACTTCATAACATGAAGTGTAGTTTTGATCTTGCAGGAATTGAGCTATGATATTCTCCTTACTGCAAGCTCTACACCTACTTCTGTTATGTTTTTTCTCATATACTTCTTTTCCTTTCTCCCTTTCCTTTACTAGCGTTTTTAGGTGCTCTGAAATTCTGTTATCTATACTAGGTACTTCAATGCTACAGTGTTTATACCAGAAAAATCTGAATATATCTTTTATTGCTGTTTTTCTTGTGTGTGCTTATTTTACTCAGGTTCTTTATGCTGTGAATATGGAGTTCCTATTGTGATCCTTACAAGTTAACCCAGTGTTTTCCAGTGTTGTCATTACATTGCTCCTTCCTGGCTGATTTTGGCTGTGCAATGATGAAGGCAGCCTAAGGTACTCAAGATGTCAAAATATCTGCAAAAAAGGAGAAAGTTAAAGATATTGCACCTAAAGACCTCTTTTTACTGCCTCTCCTGTCAACAACATTGTGTACCAATTTATTATTTCGTGGTTATTTTTGATGGAAAAATGAAGCTAGCAGGATTTTTAGCCTAACATCAAAGTCTTGCCTTGACATCGATTCTTTGTGCTGGGCACTATTCCACATAGGGTGGACCACTACCAATTGGATTTTGCAGTCTAAATCAGGATCTTGGTTCCCTGGAAATTAATGGTATTCTGAGAAGTGAGCTGAGAATTTGAATGTTTAAGTTTGTTATGCAAAGGTCTCATAATTGCAGGAAGATTTTAGAGAATTGGCAAATTGATAAAGGTTGAAATGACTGACACAAGTAGATATGAAGAAGTAGGAGGTAAATTGGTTTTGTAGGGTGAGGTGGGTTGACCTTGGCTGGCCACAGCTGCCCATAGAGCCACTCTATCACTCCTGGCTTCTTTACCTCCTCTGGAGCAGCAAAGGGGATGGGGAATGGGGGTTGTGGTCAGGCCATCATGCGTTCTCTCTGCCACTCCTTCCTCCTCATGTTTTTTCTCTGTTCCAGCGTGGGGTCCCTCCCACGGGAGACAGTCCTCCACAAACTTCTCCAACATGGGTTCTTCCCACGGACTGCAGTTCTTCACGAACTGATCCAGTATGGGTCCCTTCCATTTGTCCCTTCAACAGGCTGCAGTCCTTCAGGCACAGGCTGCTCCAGCGCGGGCTTTCCCACGGGGTCACAGGTCCTGCCAGAAAACCTGCTCCAGCGTGGGCTTTCCACAGGGTCACAGCCTCCTTCAGGAACCCACCTGCTCCAGTGTGGGGTCCTCCCCGGGCTGCAGGTGGATATCTGCTCCACCGTGGACCTCCCTGGACTGCAGGGAGACAGCCTGCCTCACCATGGTCTTCACCACGGGCTGCAGGGGAATCTCTGCTCCGGCACCTGGAGCATCTCCTCCCCCTCCTTCTTCACTGACCTTGGTGTCTGCAGGGTTGTTTCTCTCCCATATTGTCACTCCTCTCTCCCAGCTGCTGTTGCCATTGTGCAGGGGTTTTTTTCCCTTTCTTAAATATGTCGTCCCAGAGACACTACTACTGTTGCTGGTGGGCTCGGCCTTGGCCAGCAGCTGGTCCATCTTGGAGCCGGCTGGCATTGGCTCTGTCGGACATAGGGGAAGCTTCTAGCAGCTTCGCACAGAAGCCACCCCTGTAACCCTCCTGCTAGCAACCTTGCCATGTAAACCCCATACATAGGGTGGTTAAAGCAGAGAGATAAAAAGATGCAAGTATAAAGCAGAGGTTCAGTTACTTGTTCTTTTCAGTTATTGCTGTGAGGAGATCTGATTTTGTGGTTCATATTTTTGAAAGTACACTTTCTTTAACCTTAGGACCTTCAATTTTTAGTCTGTTTTTGTTGAGGATGATCGGAGACTTACAGATTGAGAGTTCTTAGATTGGTGGTTGTTTGGGGTTTTTTTCAGTTTTTTTTCCAAATTCTGCAGGGTTCTTAATGGTATAAAAGGTCTTTAATCTTGTTGCTAGTTTTGTTAAGGTGGTTTTCTCAAAATCAAAATTTTAAACCTATGTAAAAGTAAGATTTCATTTCTCTAGCTTTCTTACCATCACCATAACAATTTTTCACCTCAATTTTTTTTTTCCTGAAGGTTGGAAAAATAAACTTTTTTTTAGGGTTAAACAAAAGCAAATCATCAAGCCTGTTTGTTGAAGAGAAACTGTGCTTGGTTGTTAATTTAGAAAACTTAAATATATAAATACTTAATATGTATCCGTATTAGAAAAGTTTACGTAGGTTCTAACCAGAAGTTTTTATAGACAGAAAACCAGTTTTATTTGTCAGACACTACAGTTGCTTTTATACATGTTTCTCTTTAATTTGTTGTAATGCTGTTTCTGTGGTCATTATAAATGTCATCTCTGTGTCATCTGCAGAGCAATGTTTTGTTTTGTCTTTATACAGAGGACAGGAATGTATTTATATTGGAAATTAGGCAATTGGCATTCTTGGTTCAGCTGACTAGTATTTTGTGTGCTAAATAGATAAGGAATACAAATGTGTTGGAAAATTCAGTTTCATTTAGGACTCTGGTTGTGAAACTTTCACATCTTTTAATCAATATAAAATGTCTAGATCAATCTGAATTGTAGAATTTAACTATCTGAAATCGGTCATTTACTCTTTTGGGGAAAAAATGTTCAGAAAATACAAATATGTTAATACTCTGCGTCTTTGCCTCTTTCAGACAACCCCATGGTTTACTCTGGCTACAGCTGAAGTCATCCCTAGTTGTGGGTTTGCTCGTAGTTTGCTGTGCTTCACAGGAGAGGTAACTGGTTTAAAATAAAAAAATTTTCTGTAATTCCTCCGATCTAGTAAATGGGCTTGTAATGATAGACTTAATGCTTGCTTTTTCTGCTGAGAGATTTCTGAAAGCAAAGTAGTTTAATCACTGTACCTTGACACTGCCTGTGAGTGGGTGTAATGCTGTCTTACACAGTGTAGACTAATGAAAAATTAGCGTGGGGTGTTTAGATAATATGAATGGAAAATACCTGTCTATATTTGCTGTCTTTTTTTTCTTAAGTGTTTTCCTTCTTTTTTTTAAAAATTCCCAGATTTTCATGGATCTCAATAGTGCTAGCACTATTGTTTTGCAAGTCTTGACCCAAGCTACTAGTCAAGATACTGCAGTGCTGAAGCCAGCTGAGGAACAACTGAAGCAGTGGGAGACACAGCCAGGTTTTTATTCAGTCTTGTTGGTAAGATACAGTGGAAAAGTGCTATTAAGTAAACTTTGATTAATTTTGGATGTGGCTCTCTAGAATACTGTTGAACCATGACCTCTGGCTGAGAGAAGCCTTGAGTCATCATGGTCCAGCTACTAGTATCCTTATGCTGTGCTGAGGTAGGCATTGTCATCACTGTGTCTCAAAGCAGGCTCTTTTCCCAGGCATCCAGGAGAAGGAGGAAATCCAGTTTCTGGCAGCATGAGGGGGTGAGCTCTAGTGCTAAACCTGGTTTTGGCCTGTTGTGAATTGTAGATAGTAGAAGGCCAAGAGGACCCGTGTCGAAGGAATTATGTTTACTACCCCATGAGGCAGGAACACTTGTATATACCAAGGCAGTAACCACCTTTTCTTTATTGAGGAGATGATGAGTTATGACCATATTCATAGAAGTTCCCTCATTCTTTTCACTGCACCAAGTTTGATACCCAGCTGGGATTGCTTGCTTTCTTGTCAGTGGAGAGACTCTCCCAGGGAGATTAGCTGACCAGGCTGGTGGTAGGAAGGTTCCTGAAATGGGAAAGGTGAATACTTCTAAAGGTACTATGACTGTTGATGAAATAGATGCATTAATGTGGTGCAAGGTGATGAAAACATGAAGAAGGAGACCCAATTGTTTCAGAGAAGATGCCAAGAAGTTGACAGTGGTGGTGTTCTCCAATGCCTATGTGTATGTTTGTAATAGTCTTAAAAACACAGATGAACTGCTTTTCCTACAAACATCTGTCTTCAGTGCATAGGATGAATGATTCAGAGTTGTGGAGTGACCTGTTCTCTGCAGGCCCTCTGTTTCATTTGTTTGGAAAGGTGAAGGCAAGTCAGAGGATTTAGGGAAAGGGGTAGAAGAAAAATCTGGCTTTTGAGCTGTCAAATTGCATTTTACCCACTGCCTTTGCTATGGTGTTTCTGTGGTAAATAATCTTCATATTAAACACCAGAAATTGCCACTGACTGGGCATTCTTTATTTCCTGGATGTTTGCTGTGAGAGGTTACAGCTCAGGTTGTAGACAAGTTGAGCACTGACAGGTGTAACTGAAGCTGATGTGAGTTGATTTTAAACATAAGGGCTAAAAAATGCAGGGTTTGAAAGGATCAAATGCTGTTAATTCTGTTAGTGTGGTTAAGTAGCCCTGTTTGGGGACACATCAGCCTTTCTTCAAGTGTGAAATATAAACAGTAATCTTCCAAACTACATAGAAGTAGAGAATCTCTACTTCTTTGTTTAACTTGATTATGATGGGGGGGCTGCCTGGGAGGGAAGATAGTTGGCACCTTCTTGGTGGAGCAGAAAAGGGTGAGGGGAAGCAGGTGATTGTAAATGGAGAGTTGGTAGGACAGTTAATCTCTGTGGGATGTGGAAGTATTATATTACTTACTGTCAGGTACATTTACCTCTGGGATGATCAGGATAGAGAAAACTACAAGGAACCATGAAACATGCATCTTCAAACCTACAATTTTTAGTAGGAGTTACTAACATTAGTTTCTCTGCTTCTCCTTTGAAGGTGTTACATACCTCTCTTTTGAAGAACGGAGCTGAAAAGTCAGAGTGGCTGTTTTTGAAAAGAAACTCTGTCCTTTACCAATTGTATCAGTTTATGTATTGTTTAGCTTCATTCCTGTTATTTCTATGACAGCATTAGTGTGTTACATGAAATACTTTATTTTGGGAAGCTCATATATGTATAGATAACAGAGTATATAGAGAGGTTTTGTTTGTTCTTGTCCTTTGCCTTTTTTTAGACTTCTTATCCAGGCCCAGACTAGTTTTACGGTACTTCGATCTGAGGAACCTTTGCTTCTGATAGGTATTTTAGCAAGGAGGGCAATGGTAATTTGAAGGCTCAATGGGATTTTCAGAACATGTAGTTTTCTTTTTCCATGTTTCCTTTGTTTTGCAACACTTTTCATGGATATGAGGCTAAAGTGAGGTTTGAAGTTTCCTGTTCATATTGTAAAATGCCTAAGTTGCATTTGGGAAAGGTCAGATCCTTCAGAGATTCAATCCCTCTTCCTAAATGAGCTTCGGAAAAGGAACATGTATTATATACAGATCCTTTTCATGTTGTGTGGTGTTTATCAGTGGGCTACAACTTTTTGATGTTTTTGTAAAAGTTGCTAGTTTTGGAGTCGATACCTTTGTTCCATGTAAGTCTGTTTGCTTTCTAGTGATTGGATTTTGTGAGGGTTTTTTCATGTTGACCATTACATCTAGAAAGCTGTTGTTATTATAGAAATAGAGTTTGAGAGATGATTAAGTTTTGAATTCATAGTGAAAATGCTTGATGAGGTCGCAGGTTTCTGTAGTGCTGAGTTATTTGAAGGGTTTGTTATAGTTCTTCAGACATGGCACCGAAAAGTAGCAGATGCTCTTGACCTGAATCCCTGAGTTTTTCATGTCCCTTCTTAGTGTGCTTCTAAAAGCAATTGATGCAAATGGTGCACTCTATAGTGCACTTTATAATAACGCTGTATAATAAGACCACTGAGTTCACACCTATTTGCTTGCTAAAGGAGGGAGTAATGCCTTACCTCCTCGAGAAGGATCCATTTGATACAGAGGAAAACAGGAGGAGAGCTGCTGTTCAGAGTAGTTCCTGTTCTAAGATTCAGTAGCCTACCTTTATTTTAGCTTTTCCTAGTTGGTAAATTTTACAATGTTACTATATAAAATAATCTCTCTGTGTTTGTCTGTATATACATATATGTATATAAAAGTGTATATAGATCGATACAGATATATGTGTAGATATATAGCTTTCTAGTAGTAGAAACTAATTTCCTAGAATAAGCGTAGGCAAGTTTGAGACTTGGTGTCCTACCAGGTCGCTGTTTCACAGTCAACATTGGTAGTCAGGACATTTCTTGGCAAATGTCAAGATAATGATGAAATCTCCTGAAAGCTGGATTCTGACTAGAATAAGAAATTATTCTGTGTTGTACAGTGCCACAGACTTCTGAGGGCTATATTACTGAACAGTGTAATAACTGGCTGGTGCTAGTAATTATTACCCTTTTATTCCCTGCTCAGCTGGATGAGATTGGAAATACATTTGCCCTATATGTTGGGCGTTTTTTTAATAAATAAAGTATTAGGGCTAGTGCTAAACACTTTTTTAATCTTTAAAAATTAACACATTTTTTCACTTGTCTGTCAAATGCTGACTAATGCATTTTGTTTATATACCTGAACATAAGAGGTGTGTGTATTTATACATATGCCAGTGCATGTGTTGATACAGTTTCTATCCTGTCTGTGGTGTATTGAGCAATTTTTAACTTAAGCTTTTTATTAAACAGAATATCTTTACAAATCATACCCTGGATGTGAATGTAAGATGGTTAGCTGTGCTGTACTTTAAAAATGGAATCGATCGCTACTGGAGACGGGTTGCACCACAGTAAGTTGTGATTTTCTTCCACTTAACAAAACCTACTGTAGAAGGTTACACTTGCCAAACTGGAAAACAGCAAATTCCTTGGCTGACAAAAGTTACTTTAGAATTCATGGTGAAACTGATAAAATGTTTCGACATTAAGAGTCACTAATGAACCATTTTGTCTTCATATTACTTCCTACTTTTGAAATTACATATAATTACATATTTACTTTTGAAAACTGAGTTAGGCTATTTCATAGATACCAGATTTTAAAGTGATGTCATAAGTATTATAATGTTAACACCTGGACTTTCTGATAGTGGCAGACATGAAAGGTAGGAAGTCTCTTGGAGAGATTATTAGGGAGACATTTTATTTAAGCTGATTCATAATTCATATTGAATGTATACATGAGAGAGAGGCAGTAGCTATCATGATAGCAAGTTTTGGTCTTCATTTTTTGTTCTTCTGATATGTGGATTCTGATAATGCATGACAAAAAGTTCTCCAAAGAAGCTAAAAATCTAACCAGTATTCTTGAGCACCACATCATTTACTTAAGTTACAAACAGTGCCATTATAGTTTGTAATACTTATACAATTATATACTTCTCAGTATTCTGTGTGAAGTTTTTTCTTTTTGCTTTAAAAAGTAGGTATAATTTCAAAAAGTTTCAATTTTCCTTCACTCTTTTCAGGAACTGAAAGACCTGGAAGTGTTCAGTCTGTCTCTTAAATGCTAGTAATATAAATACATGGGATGTCACTGTCAGGTCATGTAGGGTGTAAATTGGAATTCCAGGTCCAGTTTTTATGGATCATGAATCTGAGGTAGTTCACAGAGTATGGCATGATTTTCATTTTGTTCTTTGTTTGAGATAGTTTAATGAATTTTGCCTTGCGTTAGTTTTTCCAAAGGCCCACCAAAAGAGGGAAAAGTGAAATTCTGCATCGCTAGCACATTTTACATAGCGTAGTACTCCTTCATTATTACTTAAAGCACTAGAGTTTTTTTATGTGTGGATTAGTATACAATTGTGAAACATCTGCAAGTGTTCCGATTCTCTTTTATGTGAGAGGAAAAAAACATCTTCTGCATGGAATATGGTATATATTTTTGACCTTTTTGGTTAAAGTGATGAGGTAATGCTGCTGATATTATTGGTACTTGGCAAGCATTATTCGAAGCAGTTAAAATACATTGTTCCAATTTGTTAATATTTTTAGATATTAGTAGCACTTCTGGTGAAAAAAACATGGTTCATTTCCTACAGAAGTAATGACTACAATTTTACTGTTTGAACCAAGGTAAAAATGGAGTAACAGTCTTTCAGTGTACTTTTCCTGTTGCAAATTTAATGTGATTTAAAAAAAAATAAAATAATTTGCTATTATTAAAGATTCCATTGGGTAAATCTATATTGAATTTCCATTACAACTCCAGTTTTTCCCCGTTTCTAATTTTTCTGCTGCGAATTCAATGCAATTAAAGTATAAAATTTAAAAAATTACTGGCTGCTGTTAAGAATTCCATGGGGTAAATATGTATTAAATTTCCATTCTATGTCCAACTGTTTCTCCATTTCTAATTTTCTTTCTGAATTTCTCATATGTCACATATCTTGTCATATTTTACACTCACCCAGATAATTTTTCATTTAGCAGAACATGTTGAAGTCATTTTGAGGAACACTGCTTTTAAGCTGTAGTTTCTCAGTTGATTGTTTTGTGAACCAGTCATGTTTTGGATATCGTGATTTTTGAAGGTTTCATTGTACAGGCTGCATTTTTTGTTGTCCTTGCAAAAGTCTCGTCTTTCATCTTGTCTCTCACATCAGCAGCTGTCCCATGTCCATCCATGGTATTACCTCAAAGCTTGGTCTCATCTACCCTGCCTGTTTGGTAGAGCAGATGTTGGATTTGGAGGTGTCTGGTTTCTGCTGCCTCTTGAAGGAGAGGACTGATTTTTATACCTGTGTTTTTCTCAGTGGGATATTAACTCAAGTCTATCTGCTTTACTCAGCTGTTGATTTTCACAAAATCTAGGGAAAAAAAATCAAACCGCTGACATTTCTGCTCTTTGCCAAATGGAATTGAAATTTGATAGGTAGTTTGAAGAATTATGAGAATTGGAGGAGGGTTCATGCAGACACATAATATGTTCATATAGCTGTAATTCCCTAGTAAATCAGAGCTAAATATAGTTTCTTTTAGAACTATTTGTCTTGAATATTTATGTAGTTGTGTAGACCTTTCAATCTCCAAGAACTCTCCCAGTAAATTAGATGCCTCTGTTGTACAAGTGTGCTGAAGTTATTTTCAGTTGAATCAAGCAGGACTAGCTTTACCCTTCTGCTAGGCATTCGTGGTTTCTCAGCTGCTACCACTACAAAGCAGGAAAATGTTGAGATCATGAATTCTTTGGACAGTACAGTGGTTGAGTGTGTCATCATGCTAAAATACATAGCATACAAGCAACTTTTTTAAGAAAAAGCTATCCTTCTGAAATATTTTGCTCTTTGCACATGTTTGCTGATGCTGCCTGTCCTATTCATGCTACTTATTATCCACCTGCCTTGGACTTAAAGCAGCACTTTCCAGTAAGAGTGATTTTAGAGAAGGGCCTATGAACTTTGTCCCTCTTGCTTTCTTAGGCAGCTTTCCAGATTGCCGTGGAGAAGAGCCTAGGGTTGTCATAGCCTCTTTTCAGGCACAGTTTGGCCTATTTTTTTGAAATTTGTTGTCAGCTTCCTCAAAAGATGGTCTCACTTTATGTGTTTTTATTTTGTTCAGAAATGACTTTTCTTGAATTTGAGTGTTACTAGTTCCTTTTCTTGGACATGTTTTTGATTTTACAGATAATTACTGTTAAATCCTGTCTTTTGTGGACTTTGGTCTCTGATCTGATAACTGTATTGGTAATTTTAATAATACTTCTTACATCCATGTTTTTATGTGTTTGAATGATAACTATAAATAACACTTGCAGATTTGGATTTCTGGTTTATGAAAAATAGACTTTTTTAAAAAGTTCCAAAATAACTTTTAAAATATTTGGATACATGTTTCCCTGTACCACAAACACAGAAAAATCTCAGAAACTTTGAAATTGCAAATTGTGAAAGACTACAACATAAACACTTAGAAGTTCATCTCTAGAAGAACTTGGTTTAATTTTTGATCTGGTGTAATTCAGTGCTGAAGGGAAATAACTTGTTGAATGATACACATTCTTCTGAACTCCTAGCCTGCCTGTAACTTTTCCAAAGAGTTGTGGGTCTTTCTTGCAATGTATTAGAGGAGGGTAAAGATACTGCTGTCTGTGGCTATGTCTGACTCGTGCAGAGAGTGTGTAGCGAGGGGTCTGGTCTCCAGTGGATGTCACTGTTGTATTACCTAAGTGGTAAATTCCTCCATCTGCTCTCTGAACCGTTAGAGACCCCATCACATCATGCAGTATACCACTTGCATCTGCATTGATTGCTTAGATTTCCCTTTTTCATTACTCTTTGCCAACTTTGCTTGTTCTAAGTGTCTGAATTTGAGGTGTTCATCCTCATGACTGTTTCTTTTCCTACCTTTGTTTTGTTTGTAATGGCAAAAGCTTAAATTACAGTATATTTATTTATAGTAAGTAACGAATTGAATGCTTGCTGCTCTTGGAATATGCATATGATATGATTAATTACAATTATGAAAAAGTAATTAAGGCAAGGGGCTTCATGAGCTCACAAACAGGGTGAATGAAATAATATAGTAGAACAGTATTTTTCTTTATAAACCAGGTTTTAGGTGCTTTCTGTTATGCCTGAAAGTGAGTTATGATTTATAAATTGTGTTAATAGCTTTCAAGTTTTAGAAATCACTTAGAGTATGCCTGTATGTGTGGAAATTATATACTGCATTTTTGTATTAAAAAACTAAAAGGACCACAGAAAGTCCCTAAGATGTTGTCTAGTGGCTTTAGACTAATAACTGAAATAGTTCCCTGCATAAAAATTCTACTGTTGCAGAAATCTTTGAAAACTTTACCCAAAATTTTTTAAGCATAATATAATTTTATGTAAAAATATCTTAAAATCTAGGTTTTGATAAAAAGTCATTTAAATGTGGTTCCTGAGTGCTATAAATTACCTTTTGAAAATAAGACTTAGTGTGCAGTTCTGAGTCACTAGCAAAACAATAAATTGCACCCCTTGTATACTATACTTAGAATGATAGGTCTTTGATTTAGGAAATAGTGAGTACTTCTGTTATATACAGAGTGGGGGAAAAGTGAAAACTAGAATATTGTTGCAAACATTTTATCTTAGGGTAAATCCTACCTGTGTGTTTTATTATTTTGAGATTAATATTTACTATTTGTCTAAATTAGTGTAAAAGCCGTGTTTTAGGGAGCTTCAGGCGTAATTTTAAATCTCGCTGTATAAAACTAGTAGGTTAGTATCTGTACATGACATCAGAAAACAGGAGGTGGTTGTGTTGGTATGTTTCATCTTTTTAGTTTCCAGCCATGAGACTTCATTGAGATGCGATGATTGCATGTGTGCTTCTAAATCATTACAATGTTAGGTGAAACAGTTTCATCTAAACAACCTTGTGCAGTAAGTCATTTTATGTACAAGAAACAGCTTTCTAGGTGCTATCAGTAAATGAAAGTGGATTGGTTTGTTTTTTTTTCTGATTGTATGATCTATAAATACTAACAAAGCATTTTTAAAAGCAGTTTATGTTTCCTGCCTGGAACTTAAAAGAAAATTACATGGGTCTTATAAAGTCTGAAGTAGTACAGGAGTAGTATGATGCTGTAACTGGTAGTCTTAAACTGATAAGATGTCACTTATAAGGAAGTCTAAACATAGCATAAAGCTTCACTTGAATGAAAATTAACCTTTATGGCTTAAAATTTATCCTTCTTACTAGTTCTCCCTGCATTTTTGAAGACTATATCAACATATTTTTCACTCAAAGGTATAATTTTCAAAGGATCCTTTTTTTTTAAGTGTAGCTATATGACTTGCTTGTAGAAAAAGATTTGTAGCAAAAAAAAAAGATTGTAGGATTATTGCTTTTGCAAAAAGAGCTGTCATCTGATACCATGATTGCCTTATACTGAGCACCTTTTTGTCATTTTCCATGAGTATACATGGGCAAAGTCATGCTCAAGTCATCAGTCCCCACAGTAATTGTATAATAACTGTCTAATAACAATTAATTTATAGTTTGTATGGTTTTCCTTCATTTTCGTAATATATCTGTGAACTTTCTCTTTTGCCATTTGTGTTTAGAAAGGTCACGTCAAAATCTGAGGTTAAAAGGCCTCAAATATTTGTCTGTTTCGCTGTTCTCTCTCTTTTTAAGTATCTTTGAGATAGTGGAAAAACAAGGGATGTTCTCTTGATAGTTTATCAAACTGGCATACATCAGTTTCAAGAAAATGGTCTATAAAAGTAATCTTCATCCCGTCAAACACTGCACAAATGGAAATATCATTTAACTTCTGTGTCTAGTAATAGTGAGAAAATTCTAAATATGAATTAGTAGTTGTTTTTTATTGAAAATTAAATAATATTCTAATGAATATATCCTGACAGCGCTCTTTCTGAAGAAGAAAAAACTACACTGCGTGCTGGACTTATCACCAACTTCAATGAGCCAGTGAATCAGGTTAGTGGTGAATGATGATTACTCTCCCAGCAAATGCTTGTATTCATATATAATTTGTTTTCTCTTTTTACAGTGTTTAATAATAATAATGAAGTTGACAAGTTGCAATTTACATGTTGCCTTCAGACAGATCTTTATATTGAAGTGAGATCTTTTTCCATAGATCATAATTCATAGAATCGCTGAGGTTAGAAATGCTATGGGTTTTTTTCTTTGGTTTGTTTTTTTCTTGCAGAGGCAGTTCATCTTGCCCCTTGCTGTTTGTGCAACCATTTGGTGAAATGGTTCACGGAATGGGTGTAGCTCAAAAATAACCTTCTTTCCCTGAGCGATTTTTCTTTTTTCAGCTGTATCCATTCTATTATCTGGCTCCCAGTATAGCCATACGCAGGAATGAGCTGTTGAGAATGCTGCTGCATAAACCCACCTAAGCAGTATTGCCGTCGCATGTTTAATCACAGCATTGATGAATTTAAATAGGCGTAATAAAGCTTCAGTATGATAGTATCTTGTCTTACATAAAGTGACTAATTTTAAGCTACTGTTTTGATTGGAATAAGGATTTATTAAGTTGAGCACAGAGCTAATATTAGGGGCTCAGAATATGCATATGCAAGATGAATCAGTCTTCCTTCTGCTAACTTATTCTTGCTTAGGTATGTGATTCTGCAGGGAAGTATTTGCTAAAATTTTAAGGTAGGTCTTAAAGAACTCTTTCAAGAAAACGCAGAAATTATTTGCATAAGGTAAAGCTTAAAAAAAAAGGGGGTATAGCAAACAAACTTCCATTCTGCAGACAGTTCAGTTTCAACTTGTCAGGATTACTTGATGGGATTAATATTATTTTGTAGGATTAGAGCAGTGTATCAAAACTAGGGTAATTTAGTCTTTGTAGAAGACCTTTGTGCAATGACAATTTTGACTAGAATTTAAAGTTTTTATTTCAAATGCAATTTTTAAAATGCACATAGACATAAAGTATCTTTAAATTTGTACTGCAGGCATCGTTTCAATGTAAAAAATATGACCAAATATTACTACTTTCTTTATTTCAACCAAAAAGAACTATGAAATATGTCATGTTGGACCATAAAGTGTGTGTCATTTATGCTGCTACTGAGTAGGATAAAATTTATCAAATATTTAATTTTGAAGGGGCTGCAAGATATTTACATTTCTAAAAATCTAATGTTAACTGCATTGTACATAAAACAATTCAAACTTTTTATCAATGATTTTTCCATACCTCCATTAGTATTTAATCAGTTTGCCTGCTAAGACAATAGTATGATATATTTTATACTTACAAATTCCACTGCTGATGAACAGTTCTGCAGTTCTGAGGCTATAGCTGCAGGCCAAGATAGGAACCTTTTTAAATGACATTTTAAAGACTAGCAGCTTTATGTGATTATTTGTGTGTCCTTATGATATTTTTGGGATGGTAGTCTTTTAAGATGTGGAGGATTTTGTTTTAGTTTATGCTAGCAGCCTGCTTCTAAATGGTTGCCCAAACAATTGTGATATGAAGTATGTTTACAGAGTCCATCTCCCTTTCTTTCTCTCTTGTTCCCCAATGTGTTGTACATGTCTTGAGGTCTCCTTTCAGAAGCACCTTTCAGTTAGTCCCCAGTCTGCTGGATATGCCTGAGTTTTGCTAGCTTGGGTTCCTGATGAATGTTCTTTTCCAGTCACAGATACTTCATAACACAGTTGCTATCTGCTTGTGCTTTCTGCATCATTGAAGGTAGAAAAATTATGACTCTAGTATGTATAAAAAGAAAGAAGACAACCCAAAAATACAAGAATTAGACATAGTATTGAGATGTGATGATACGAGCTGACTTCCAGGGGAGGGGAAGAAGAAAAAGAGAACATACCATATGTTGGGAGCATAATTTCCATGCCCTCTGAAGTTATTTACCATATGGAGGGAACACAGAAACAAAATACTCCTTGGAATGTATGACAGCAGATTTTTTTTCACTTAAAAACCAGTCCTAAAGGATGCCTCTTTGCGTCCCTGGAGAGGTTGCTTCTTGTATCACACATGGAGAAGAGTTTATTTGCTCCCCCCTGCCAGTTGACATCACTTGATCTGAAAATAAGACTCTCAGCTCTTCCTTGCAAACATCGATGTCAGTTTTCTGACGCAATTCTTCTCCCTAAGTCAGTGGATAGGAATGAGTGTTGTAGGAAGTTTTGTGGGCTGGTGAGACTTCAGGTGAAACAGCTAAGGAAGCAGTAGAGGAGAGCATGGCTGTTCCCTCTTACGCCCATAAGTTGCTTGGATTCCTTCTGACAGTATAAGAAAGCACCTTCTTCCCTAGGCTGGAAATGTGGTGATATGTGAGGGTATGTTGAAGGTGAGAGCAGCTGCTTCGTTAATCCAATCAAGGACCTTTTCAATGCGGATGGGATAAGAACGGGGAAACAAGAACATGAAGCTCTTGGATATTTGAGGTGGGGTTATGAAGGACTATACAAAATTCATTCAGATACATTTAGGGGAAGGGAGTTGTGGAGCAGGAAAGTGGGGAATAGACAGAAAGAGGGTATAAAAAGGGCCAGTTGTGTAAACCATGGCTGGTCAGTACCTGTGTCTGAACAAGCCCTGTGCCTAATCACCAGTCTGTCCTGTCTTCTGATTGAATCCCTTAACTTTATCTTTCTGTGTAATGTCACTCTGTTTATCGTGTGTGTGTGCTGCAAGGACTAGGTGCCAGCTACTGGCAAGACTGGTGTGAGTGGGATTTGGTGCCAGCAACCAAAGTCAGATGGTGGTGGTGGTGCAGGTGCCCCTGGCCCATGGTGTAAGGATCTGGAGCAAGTGAGAGTCTCGGCTTCAGCCACTGGGATGGGACTGTGGCTTACAAGCATGTGTGCCTGGGGTGACGGAATGTCTCTCTCTAAAAACTAAAACTCAGGTATAGCAGCAATAAGGGTAATATGTATTCAGCAGTCTTTATTTGTAGAAAGCAATAGAAAAGATCACCAAGTAAAAAGTGGTTCCCAAATACCTGTTTCTTCTTTTATGTGATTTCTAGAACAAATAAATTTAGTGGTCTTTATGTAAAAGCTAAACAAGGTAGCCAGCTTAGCATTTTATATAAATATCTACCATAAACATAAAATAGAAGACTTTTCTCCACATTAATTTGCATTTAGCGAACTGAAAAATAGTTTGAGAAAAAACACACAAAAATCTAGCAATCCTTACTAGGTTTTTTGATTCAGATTTTATTTGGCTGTTAATTTCTGCATTGTACATTTCCTAAATGATCTTTGACTTTTTGGTGTCTATGTTTTGTTTTGCTTTTTTTTGCAGATAGCAACTCAGATCTCTGTACTGATTGCTAAAGTTGCCAGGGTGGACTGCCCAAGGCAATGGCCAGAACTTATACCCACTCTTCTGGAATCTGTGAAGGTCCAGGATGATCTTCGACAACACAGAGCACTACTTACCTTTTATCATGTTACAAAGACCCTGGCATCTAAACGGCTTGCTGCAGATAGGAAACTTTTCTATGATGTAAGTAATGTGATGCAATATTGTAGAGCAGGCAAACCATGTATTGTACCTGCTTGCCACTTCCTGTGGTTAGCTGGCAGTGCATTAATGGCAGGTACGTTGACTTTAATGTCTGCCTTTGCAATAGAAGTGCTCTTACTTTGGTGGGTATATGTACAACATGAAATAACTGGAAGTCATTTTCTAAGTGAAATGTTTTTGAGATCTTTATTAATTTTGCATGCATCTTAAGTGTTGTTATAATAACTTGAGTTAAGAAGCAGAGGTTCATCTACAGAACAATATCTGTGTATCAATCTTATGCTGTACAGCAGATCTTATTATCTATGATTTTGCAGTGGGTTTGAAAGTGTGCTCTGGATTCATAATTCAATATAGTCTTTAAAAAATACTGGGGTTTAAGCTTCCATACCACAGTATTTTTTGGCTTTTATTGTCAGTGGGAATGTTTTTTGGGGTTTTCCAGGTCAAGTTCTTTCTCCAGGTTAAATAAAGGGCAAGATGTTAATTAAAAGGCAAATGCCAAATCTTGTCTCATGCAGCTTACATTCTCCAATTTAAGAATCCACTGATGAGAACACAGATTTACCTTTGGCTGTAGGTTGTTGCATCTCCAATCCCATTTGGAGTTAGGCAATGGTGTAGTACAGTTAACTGAATTTAGTGAGTTAAACGTCTTTTCCAAACGTTACATTTGAATTTTGAAAATTTTATTTTATTCCTCCATTTTAAAGAAAATATTATAGTGCAGATAATGAAGACTATTTCTGAAGGTTTACCTATTTATCTATGTAGAAGAAATTTTCTGACTGTGTAATCATTAAGGTGAAATTTTAATTATCAGGAGTCTGAGGAACTGAAGGCTGCCTCTTGTAGTAGGACAGGACTGAAATGATGTGTTGCTATAAGATGTGTATGTAGAATAAGTGTTTTCTCTCTCTGCCATGTATAGATAGGATGGATATATTCTCTGTATAGGAAATATCTGTTTATATTTTGAAATTTATTAGGCCATTATACATAATCTGGATAATTGAACAATACAGGTTTTAGTATATTCACAGATACTAATTCCAAAGCAATAAAGAGTGAATGAGATAATGACTTCTTTTCTAGAGCTCTCCTAAATCAAGGTGTTGCTTATACAGCCTGGTTATGCAGCTGAAAATACTGTTAATGCTCAAGGATATAGCAAAAAAATCAAAACCCAATTGCAAAGCCCCACCTTCTTAAAATAGCCAAATCCATACCATCTCAACAGAGGGACAGAAAGGAATTTATAGGTTGTAAGGTCTGGTATTTGTTGTTAAAGTTGTCGTGTCTAACAGTACCTTTGCTGTATTTCCACCATCTTACCAGGTTTAAAAAGAGCTCAGTTACCTTCAGTCATTTTTGTGTTTCCAAGAAACTAATTAAATTTGTATGAGTGTTTTTCCTTATGGAATGTCAGTTTTTTGGCATGGTATTTTCTTAGTATGTTCTTCTATTCGTAGAGTGAGACAACTTCAGACATGCAAAGAAAATGCTTATAACAATTTTTTTTTTATTTGTAGGGCAGTTCTTGTTAAAAGTATAGTTGAAATTTCATTTTAAAAAGCATAATCTTTAAGCAACCTTTTTATGCTTAAATCTTGGTTTTTAACTTGTGGATATGTTCAGCATCCAAAGTTCCTCTATCATCTGATTTGATGTGAATGAAAATTTTCAGTGCATCCAGTTTCACTGTGTTGGGAACACTGTATGTTCACAGTTTTTTGAACTTTAGGTGGGAAAAGGAAATTTTCTGAGCATCTGGCACTATAGGGTTCACATTTAAGGTTTCATTTTTTTTTAATAATGGCAAAATTGGACAACTTTGAAGTCTGCTTATTCTGTCTCCTGGTAAAGGGAATTCACATCTGTTGGATGGCATGTGACTTGGACAGTCAAAACCATTCTTACGGAATGGAGCCATTTGAAGCTAAAAGTTCTAAAAGCTTAAGTAACAGATTGCAAACTTTCTTGATACTTTCAGATAAGTAGTTACAGTTTCAACGTTTCTTTTAGTACAGCTTTGGAAACACTTGATAAATTTTTAGTATAATATGGTACTTGAAGATTACAAGGTCATTCTTACAGATAAGGCATCCCTTACTGAACTCTGTTACCTGAGGTTTAAAAAGAAAAATGTTAGATGATGTACAGATTGTGATACACTAACTTGTAAATGCAGCTTATTTATAACTTCATCTTTCTGGTGAATAGTACAGTTATGATTATAACTACATTAATGATCTTCAAGGCAGAATCAGCTGCTTTAGTACAAATAGAAAAACGTAATATCTGGTTATATACCACTGGTGGTTATAAACATTTATTTTCTTTTGAGCCTATTTTTCTGGACTTAGTCTAGATGGTGGTTCTTAGAAGTAAAACCAGTGATTTCTATTTTTGTATGTAATAAAAATGTACTACTGCTTTTAGGAAGAAATTGATTACGTGGGTTAAAACCTGTAGTATTTGTATTTGTTTTTATGTATATAATAGCACATAGCCATATAGCATGTATTGGTGAAGTGATATCATGAATTCACTGCAAATCAGTGAAAATAACAGTTACAGTTTTTCCCCCAATTCATTTGACATTAGGCTTTCAAGTCTTCCTGTTGCTGCTTGGCCCTGGTTTTGAAAGAATGCTGTTATATTTCTACAGTTTATCTGAAAAACTTTTTCTTCTGAAACTGTGAAGTTCTGCAGAACTTCTAGCTTAAATTAGAAGCACTTGTCCTTACAGTCCTACCATAAAGTACAAGACAGTTTTGGGTACTTTCTCTGCTACTGGGTACACACCATTCAGTTTAGTCTCTCTGTTGAACTTCAGTGAGGGTTTTTATGACTGTTCTGATTTCTTTCCTGCTTTGGAGATTGCTGAATCTTTGAAGTATGGTCATAAATAGGAATCTTGAATAAGAATTCTCATGATCGTTGGCAGCCTATGAAATCCAACATTGAACAGGTTTGCCATCTTTGCTTTTAGTTACTATTCATCATGAGCAGTTTTCATTTATGAAGATATTTTGTATTTATTCTTTAGCTTGGGTATCTTTTTCCCACCACGCTTTGCCTCTTTTACTGACTACAGGGATTTGAGACAGCCTAGCCCCAGAACTAGGCCTTTAGGTCCTGCAGTAATACGAATTATAATTGCTAGTTGAATGACTTCAAATGTAAAAATGTGGTGAGTCCTCCTAATGGATACTGTGTATATTTGTGGTTCTGTTCCCCCTAATTTTTAATAAAGCAATTATTGTTTTAAATTTTTTTAGTACTAAGGTACACTGATCGCATGACAAATGGGTTTATCTGGAGTATATTCTACTATTAGGACTATTATTACTGCTTTGAATTGTTTTTTTTGTTTTTTGGTTTTTTTTTATCTGAGTTGTTACTGCTTACTATTATGGTTAGTATTAGCATATTCTATTTAAGAGACACCCCCCCCCCCCCCCCAATACCCAGAATCAAGCCCCTAAGCATGAGTAGGTTGAAGCTATTGATAATTATTCAGTGCTGTGTTTTTTGCAACTCCATGAACACATTATTGAATAATTATCAGGAGTTTCTACTGTCTCACCTTTACTCAAATGAACCAACCAAACAGGTCATATGTGCTTTTGATTCCATTGACGTAATGTGTAGCAGACTAAGTGCAGTTTCATCCTTAACTATGAAGCTGTCAAGTGCTACCATAACTGAATGAGATATTCTTTATCTTCTGTTTATACTTCACATATCTTTATCAGGTAAGCACTATTTGGAAACTGTAATGTGAATTAAGTTTGAGATTTGCTCAGTGCTAGCTGATTAGAAACTATTTGTCATTCTGTATTTTAAATAATTTGAGGCAAAAGTCAGAGTTTGCAGCTATCAACAAAATAAAGTTAGTTTCAGTGTAGGCATTGTTCAATGCTATTTTTATTAGAGATAGGCGTATAACTGCTGTGTCCCAGAGTAAGCTAATTCAGATACTAACTATGCTGTAAGACAAACAGTCTAAGTCTTGTCAGAGAGGAGGTGATGAGGAGAGCTGATAGTTTTTTGAAGCCTCATACTGTATTATAGACCTGTGGCTCTGTTTAATGAAAATCAGATAAGAAAGGAGGCCTAAATAGTTATCTTTAAAGTGTTAGAGTCACAGACCAAGTAGCCAGGGAAGCAGGTGAGTCTATCATAACATCTTCAAATTAAGACAAGGTATTTTTCTGGAAAACATCTTTGGACCAGTACAACTCAGTACAGCAAAGAAGCCAGTGAAACACTGTGGCCTGTGATATACGAGAAGATGGATTAATTAATTTAACAGTCTAAACTGGCCTTTAAAATTTAGGAATTTATTATGCTATAGCCAAATTCAGGAAATCCAATATATTGTTGGTCTTTCTTCCTTTTGCAGCTTGCATCAGGTATTTATAGCTTTGCATGTTCCTTGTGGAATCATCATACCGATACGTTCCTACAGCACGTTTGTACAGGGGATGAAGCTGCAGCCTCAAATTCACTAGAAAGAACCTTGTTGTCATTGAAAGGTAATAATATAGAATGATATTAAATATAAGGAATCAAAAAAAGTTTCCTCACAGTGATTGAGTAAGACTTCTTTGGTAAAAAGTTAGCATTCTCTAACAATGCCATGCCCATGGGAAAACCAATAATCTTGGTTTATTTTACTTGTGCCTTTTGCAAGGCAGAAGGAGGATTGTCCACATGGAAGAGGGAGAAGGTACTTTTGTTCTCAATATGCACCCTTCTGATATGCATGTTTTAAGAAGTCAAAGTCTAAGAGGTGGGAAAGTTGAGGGCATAACAGGTTGGTTTTTTATCTCCTTTGTAATTTAGGCTTGCATCTATCTTTAGGCACTTAATTGAGGAAGCTGTGAGCTATGAATTTTTTTCTTAAGTTCAC
The DNA here is from genome assembly GCF_947461875.1 of Haliaeetus albicilla. Classification (NCBI taxonomy): domain Eukaryota; kingdom Metazoa; phylum Chordata; class Aves; order Accipitriformes; family Accipitridae; genus Haliaeetus; species Haliaeetus albicilla. The sequence continues at coordinate 9,611,434 of NC_091516.1, forward strand.
CTTGTGTTCAGTGAAGAGGTAGCCTTAGCAGTCAGTTTAGATTTTAGGTTGATGCTCAAGTACTTATCAGTGGGACGAATACATATCCTTACTGTACTTTGCTGCTTTGAAGAATTGAGATGTTTGTGTGCAGTGCTTGCAATGTAGATGATACCTGCCTTGAATTGTTTTGGAAGGTGCAGCATGCCGCTTGTCTGGGTTACTGGCAGTGATAAACCTGAGAAAATTCATAAGATGGCTTATGAGCCCTTGTTGACTGTACTTGGTCCTTTTCCTGCTGCAGAACCTTTCAGAGGTTGAATACTTACAGCTTTTGCAGAATTCTTGATTCAGTAATTCTTGGAGTTCTCTTCCTTATTTTACATGTAATTTATTCAATTTTAAAGTAATTTCAACAGAATTAGATTCATGTTAGGTATGGCTGAGGCATCCAGAGGCCCAAAATTAAACATATTTTTTAATATGGAGAATTGGAAGAAAGGCACAGCAACTGTAATTGTAATCCTGTTCTGAAATCTGTTGGAACAAGGGCTGAGAAATACCTACACAAGTAACCTTTTTTTTTTCCTAGTGCTTCGTAAACTGACAGTCCATGGGTTTGTAGAACCTCATTGGAGTGTAGAGGTGATGGTAAGTGACATATATCTGTTTCTAGTTCTAGATTAGAAATCTTTTGTGATGATTTCAGGTGGTCTTAAGCCTATGTTTAAAGATGGTTGAAAGGCACACATTTGTGTTATGTAAAGGAAGATCAAGCAATACGCTGTCAAAGGTGTCCTCCCATCAGTTAAGAACTGTCAGATCCTAGAAAGATCCTGAACACTGTGATACTAATGGCATGATGTTTAAAAAAAAAGAGCAGGTACCCCTTCCAATTTACATGTCACATGGTAGTGAGACCCTTGTTGCCTACTGAAAGATGTCTTACATGTACTCTCCCACCATCATTTGAAGACTATGTTTTCATTTAATAATGAATGTAATGGCATATTCTGCTATCAAATTCTATTGATAGAATTTGTCTGAGATTAAAGCCTGTGGTAGGCTGCCTACCTGGGGGTGAGGGGGGTGGGTGGGGGGAAATCTAAACTTAAATCTTCCTTAACCCTGAACACAGCCTGCTTTACTGGAGGAATTGGGTACCTACAACCTACATCCTAAACTAGGAAGTTGAGAACAGGAAAGAACTGGATAAGGAGATTGTAAAGCATATTGACTATATTTACCTGTACTTCCTATTAGAGATGCTATGCTGTTTGTGTGGTACTAATAAGGTCAGTTTGGATCATCTGTGCAGTCTGCTAGCTAATTATTTGTTTCATGAGGAAATTGTTTGTCCAAGATAATCAGTTCAGTTAAAAGTGATAAAGTGATGCCTGAGCTAGTAACACATCTGACCTGACTTCGGTTTGACCCAACTTTTTTCTCATAATACAGTGCAAAATAAGCTTCATCCTTAAAAGACACATATACTTTTATAATTTTCAGGGTTTTCTACATGCAGTGTTTGAACGGCTAAAACAGTTTCTGGAGTGTAGTAAGTATCTGGATATTTTTCACTGTATTGGTTGTTAAATATTAGAAGCTGGATGAAAACATAATACAGTTTAGTGCATCATCAATAATCATTTAGGTGCAAGGTATTTTTTATAAATGCAAAGCTATTACTTTAAATGCTGCCGAAACTGTCAGAAAAGACTTCAGTAAAAATGTCCTTTTATATCAACAGACTAAAATGTGACCAAAATTATGCTTGGTGTGATAATGCCAAGGAAAAAAAAAATAATTAAGCAATGGGTTGACAAAGTATCCATATTAAAATATGCAGATATTATTAAAACCCATATCATCTTGAGTCTTCTTCTTTGGGAGATTTTTATGATTTTTCTTTTTCCTGGAGTTTCCCATATATTTTGGTATGTGTAAAATGGAAAATAAAGACCACATTCAGCTATATGTACTTTATAACTGGAAGAGTAGTAGTCTGAGGCAGGCAACCATAGGTTAACACAGTCAACAAATATAAGCATAATTGGCAGGTGTTAGTGCTTTTGCAGGGCAGTTACCTGAAGCAAAGCAGAAAGATGTTTAGCAGTGTTGCATCTGAACTTGCTCCTCTTTTCTTGCTTGTACACTTGTAGTAGACCTGGTGCAAGCCATTCATTCATTTGAAGCCTGTCAGGTCATTCTTTTAGGATTCAATGCTTTTTCTGAGAATAGATGTCTACACGGAGTAGAAAGAATTTTTTTGATATAAATGAAGGTACTTGGGTAAGAGGGGCTAATCTGGGCCCTGAGCCTCATTGCTAGAAAAGATGGAAACTGCCACTGTGTTCAATGGCAGAATAAAATACTTCTTTTGCTCTTCTAAAATGCAGGCTTCTTTGCATGCAACTGTTTGCCCCTTCTACTATACTGCAGTCACGCACTTTCTGGCTCTTCTTTCATTTTTGGCAAGATAGTTGCCTAGCTTCAATTAACTGTATTGAAAGCCATCCCATCCTGAAGCTTGGTGTTTATCATAGTCCCCTAGAACATGAGGACTGTTGAGTTTGAATGTCCTAAGGTGGAACTGAGCTGAACCTTCCCGTTTCCACTTTTCTAATCAAAGTTGTTTTGCAAAAGCAGGCCTGACTACCTTACAAGATTAGTGTTTACATTTATTGTATCATGCTTTTTGCCTGTATGCCTTCATTATGGCTCTATGTTTTTCTCTTTTTTATAAGAGCTTTATCTGTTTTTTGTAAATTCAGAATGTTTTCCAGTGTCCATAATCAATTATATTTTTAAGGTGGAGTTTCTAGAAAAGCACCTAATATTATGTAGTGAGGATATGCCATAGCTTTAATAAAAGGGCACTTTCATCTTTTCAATGATTTTTTTATTTCTCTTCTATGCTAGCATTTGCTTGCATTATTTTAACTGTCTTTTATCATTGACTTGTCTGTAATGGTGTCCCAGTTGTTTTATTCTGATAAGTTACAGTGAATTTCACTGCAGCTGAGAAACGGTTAAAGATTCCACAACCCCCCAGCCCCTAGTACTCATTACCTTGAATTTGACTTTGAATTTATTCTGCCATAGAACTTTTTTCTGGCTGCTGTAATCCCTGAACTACAGATAAAACAAGTTGTTATCCAGTGTTATTTTTCAAAACTTAGCTATCCAGAAAGAAAAGGAAAGTCTGAAAAAATGATAGTTGTTAAATATCTGATTTACCAGGTAGAAGTATAAGAGCAGAAAACGTATGCAGAGATCGTCTAGAAAAGACTATAATTCTGTTCACTAAAGTGGTAAGTAAATTCTCCATTCAGTTACTGAATAGTTTGCCATTCTGGAGGAGCAGTCCCCATTCAGATATGTATGTGCCTTAAAGCCAATAGGTTTCAGATCTTTTAATAAATGGGAGGTAATGCAACTTAAAGCTTCTTTGTTATGAAATATATTTTTTAAATTTTTTTGAAAAAAAGGGTATCTGTTTATTCATGCTGGCAGAAGTTGTAGGAGTGAAGAATACATTTCCTTAGCTCAAACAATTAAATGCATTTCATAAGTAAATAATTTAGCTAGGATTTTGCTCAAAAAAGAATACTGGAATTTTTGCTAAAACAAATCCTAGCATCAGCATTGATGAATAAAGAAGAGATAAACTTGTCATCCTGTCTTTTATAAGTAGTTAGATTGCTATTTCTAAGGCCCTGTTAGTTCTACTGGATAACTGGCCATTTTTAGTTTATTGAAAGAAAATGTAACAAAAAACTCTCTTACCCTCTGTCTTTTGTATTATATAATACATTTGGAGTTGTCAGCTAATTCTGTGCAGCCATTAGTTGCATATATTATCAGAAGGTATTTTTAGCATTGTCACTTGCTCTGTTTTTAAAAGATGTAAAACCTACAGAATCCGTGTTGTTTTCAGTTTCTATTTTGGAGCCAAGGGTCTTATTTAAATATTCAGCCTAATTATAAAAAGTGGGAGGCACCTGTCAGTTTCACCAAAATTGAACTGGAGGTGCTCTGACCCAATATTTTTAGTCTTTGTCATAGCACTTCTTACTGTGAACTAATAAGCAAAGTATGTGAGGCATGTGCATCTTTTTTCATACACCTGAAATTAAAATACACTTTAATAGATAATCTACCACCTGTAGAAATTCAGATGCAAGAATTTAGGCATTTTTGCAGTAGTAGAGGAGACTAAAGGAATTGACAAGTGCATTCTAGACCACTAGTAGGAAAAGCTAAGCTGAAGAAGCAAAAGCTCGTACTGCAGTAGAGGGGGAGAAAAAAAGAATAAAAAGTTATTTCCCTCATGCCTCTTTTACTTACAATAATTCTTATAGGGATGAATTACTTGCTAAAATGTTCAGAGTTTTAAGTGTGGGTGATATGTTTTATATGCTCTGTTGCTAGCAAGCTGGTCTAAGTTAAAATGGGTGTTGTTCCTTAAGCATAAAAAAAGGTAGTTTTGAACATGAATCAAGAATTTCAGGGCAAAATAATGCTTCATTAACCATTGATACTGATCCCTACCTAATTTACTGTCTGTGTTCAGTTTTCTTTTCTACAATTTTATATAAATTGGCACTTGTTTTTGATAACTAGTTTATGAAAGCATTTAATAAGACTTGCACAAAAAGTGAATTTATTTCTCTTTCTTGCTCTTCTACTTCTTTAATTTTTAGCTTTTGGACTTCCTGGATCAACATCCTTTTTCATTCACCCCTTTGATTCAGAGGTCATTGGAGTTTGCTGTAAGCTATGTTTTCACTGAGGCTGGTGAAGGAATTGTATTTGAGCGGTTTATTGTACAGTGCATGAATCTCATTAAGATGATTGTAAAAAATTATGCATACAAGCCATCCAAAAATATTGAAGGTACTGCTGCTATTTACTAAAACCATTTTTATATCTTGAGAAACATTTTGCTAGTTGTTCCAAACAGTAAAACTCCTTTAAGACTTTCTTTTGAAGCACTTAATGTTTTAATAGTTAGTAATGTATGCGTCTGTCTCTATAATGATAATTCTTATTTTGATGATTAAAGCATTAATATATATAGACATTGGCTTGCTAAAGTAGTTCTAAATACACAAGGAACATGAATATCTCTTTGTTGATTGTTTTAGTTTTCACTGAACCAATTTTAAAAAATATTGAGGTATGTAATTCGGTTTATTTTCATCAAATGGTTTGATGCATCTTTCCCTTGAGAAATATTTGGGAAAATGTTTGGGTTTTTTTTTTTTTTTCTGTAATTAACTAATACCAGTACTCTGAAATACAGAAACAGTGAATTTGACATGCAGTTGAATATAAAGCAGTTTATATGTTCTGCTTGGTCGTACTGTTTCATTCTGAATCTTCATACACTGCTCTGTGTACGGATAATGAAAAATATAATTGAACTGTATTAAAAAAACTAACTTTCCACTTTAGTTTGGCATTTGGCAATGACTAGATAACAATAAGCATTGGAAAAAAAGTTTCATGAGCATACTGGTATGTGTCAGGAAGATTACACAAACCCAGCATTTAAAATTCTTCAAAATATTGTTATATTTCAATGTTACTCCATTATTTTATAATACCTTAGAATGTTCTAAATCCACTGATTGTTAACAGCAATTTCTACTTGCAAAAGTTCATAGTTGTATTTGAATTTTTGAAATAGAAATGTGGTTACTTGAGACAAGAAGAATATAGCACATTCTGATAAAAGCTATAGCACTTGACTTTTTGAGAACTGGGTGATTAAAGAAAAATTAAAATAGAAAATTTATTTTTCTTAATTTATGATATATAGCATTTGTGTTGGTTGTATAGCATACAGTACTTGGTTTTATTGCTGCTTTCCTTAACCAGTATTAAATCCTAAAAATTCCATGTTTTTTTTAAGATTGTATTTGGATAAACACTCTGAATAGGTATAAATGAAACTTTCTTTGGGTTCTATGTGTTTTTAAATTCAGTAATGCTAAATAAAAAACCCAATCAACAAAACCAGCAGGTAAACAGTTTTTATTTTAATCTACATAGTAGCTGAAAAGCATTATAAATACTTTGTGAAGCCCTAATGACCCTTCAGTCTAATTGTGCTGTTAGAGAACTCTCTTAAGAGTAAATTAATTTGGGAATTCACCTTGCTTAAATAAAGTATACTACCTGAAAGTCTGCAATGAAAATCTGCCACAAAAATGTATTTGTTTTTCTCTGAGAAGAATTTCTTATCTATTGATTTTTTTCTAATTTTACTAGACTACTGTTTGATCATTAATCCACTTAATTGTAATTTGGAATTTTCTGTGTTTTATTTCAGATAGCAGTCCTGAAACCCTTGAAGCACATAAGATAAAGACAGCGTTTTTCACATATCCAACACTAATGGAAATATGTAGGAGATTAGTCACCCACTATTTCCTGCTGACAAAGGAAGAATTAACCATGTGGGAAGAGGACCCAGAAGGCTTCAGTAAGAAACATGTTGTGTAGTTGGTTGCACTTTATTTAGATATTGATAGTAGAGGTTCATATCTGCATTGCCTCTACAAATTGCTTACTGCAATATTGGCTGTTTTATTTTCTGCAGTCTTGTTACATGGACAAATATTCCCTCTAGAGATTGTTTTCATAACAAGAGATTTCTCAGTACTCTGATACCCACATATCTAAATACTAAACTTTATTCAAACCATAGCTGAAATAATACTTTTTCCTTTTCTTTGTGAAATAATAGCTGTAGAAGAGTCAGGAGGAGATTCTTGGAAGTACAGTCTCAGAGTAAGTCTTTCAATTTGAAACAAAACCATTCAACATTTCTGGATGCATTTCTTGATAGTCTTGTAACCAAGAGATGATATTTGGTAGAAAGATAGGCTTGTGCTTTTCAAAAAAATCTTTAAAGAAATTTCATTAGAATTAGTATAAATTAACTTTGTTCCTTTATCAATGTTCAAACATGCTGAAATACACTGGAAACTATACAATTCATATTTTAGGAGGGAGGGAAAAGGAGTTTGCTTCAGCATTTGTATTGTGTAGTATCTGATGGTGATTAAACCCAGTAGAAGTTGTCTCTTCTTTAAACCGATAACTGGTATTATCACTTATGACTTTGTTAGTAGACATGATGAATGAAGAATGTTTCGGGTGCATCTATATTAGCATTTTAGTTCAGATCAAAAGTATGCTGTTGTAATGAATCTCCCAGTTATCACTGCAGTGGTTTGCTTTGCAGGGAGATCTCAAAATTTATTTGCTGGATTACTTTCATTCTAAAACTAAAAAACCCAATCCCGTGCATCTAGTGTGTTCCAAGTGCAAAAGGGTATTCAAAATCTAATCAAATCCAGGAGCTAATCCAAAAAGAAACCATGACATGCCTACAGTGTGGTCACTGGCTCCTCAACACCAGCTATTTCGCTCCACAAATCCATTGTCCTACTGCAGAACTTGACTGATATAGATACAGCCATCAAACTCTAGCAAGAGTTAAGCATACTGTATAGTACTAAGAGTGGTATAATAGTAATTTTGCTACAGTATATTGCATTTTAAATTATGAACTTTGGTGCGAGGTATTCAGCACTTAAAATCTTAGCGTAAAATGTGTTTTAATTGCCTTCATTTTGATAGGTTCTAAAACAGATGTTTTAATTTTTCAGCCATGCACAGAAGTTCTTTTTATTGATATTTTCCATGAATATAATCAGACTCTTATCCCTGTGCTTTTAGAAATGGTTCACAGTCTACAAGGTAAGTTCTTTAAAAAATAAATGAACTGTAAAATGTAGAATTCTTTACATTTGCTTTTGTCAACCGTTACAACAATTCTACCTTGTTTCGTATAGTGCATTCACTCTGTGTTTTTGAAAGGACATGTTAATATTTTAAAAGTATTTCTAAACCTACCATAAGGAAAATGCAATGTTTACCTAGTAAGAGGAATTCCTAAGGATTCTTTACTTTTTGTCATAACTATTTTAGATGACTGACAAAGATGGGGGCATTTTTACTTTCATGAGGTTTCAGGCTTTCTTGAGAATGGTCAACAAGCTTTATAAATTCTGTAGGTTGTGTTTTACCGGGAACTTCCTGTTCAAATGTTGCAAGGCAGTTTATGGTAATTCTGCTGTTTCTCTGCAAAAATCCTGGGGAAAGAAAAAATGTTAGAAGAAAAAGTTCAAGTTATGCTGTCACTTTGGAGAGTCTAGAGGACTTTCCAAATCTGAAGAATCTGCTTTAGAAATTTAGTGGTTTTCTGTATGAAGACTGCAGTCTTCATAGACTGAGGAGTGATTCAAGTTTTAATTCTATTCTATGATTCTCTGCCCCCAAACTAAGTTTTGTAGTGGCCTTGAAAGACAATGAGTGGTAGCTGCTGCTTTGTTTTCCCTGTCATTTCAGCTTAGGTTGTTTCCCCAGGTTGTATCTTACCTGACTTAAAATATTTTATATTTGAACTTACCAGAACAGATCAGTACGTCCTATTAAATAGAAATAAATACTCATTTTCTGAGAGTGGCTTCTGACTTCACAGAATCTCTTCATAAAATACTTTGTGTACGTAAGTTTCAGGATGGCCTGCTGTGCTGTGATACTGGGAATGGTAAAAGGTTCCTTACAACAGGGTTGACAGTTATTTTGTCTTCCAAGAATTATGGAAGTTAGTACCTCTGTGCTAAGAGGTACATGTACACTTTTCTTTTCTCCTGAAGCCCCTAGTAGCCATTTCTGGATGTTTTCAACCTGAGAGTTACTGTTGGAAGTACTAGATGATATTAAGAATTCATTAATTCTTAAGATTTTAGAAAATCTTTACTTAACGCATTTTAAGTACACATGCACGCATGTAAGGTATATAGGAACTAGGTCTAGGACTCTCAGAAATAGTATCATATGGTTGATATTTATCAGCAATTTGCAGGTTTTGAGTCTGTTCATTTAAAATACATGCTTCTGACTTGCATGTTGCTGTTAAAAATATTCAGCTCTGAAGTCATCAGTCAAAAATGGGATATGAAAGCAGAGATTTGATTTTAGTATATTCAACTGAAGAAAGTATCAAAACTGAAATAACTGAACTTGTGAATAAAACAAAAATAGCAAAGCGATCTTAATTCACAGCATACTATTTAAAGTGTGTAAGTGCAAAGTTGCTTGTGTTCTTTGTTTTAGTTATACTTTTTTCTTTATTTTAACTTTGTCTTGTAGGATCTACCAACATGGAAGATACCAGTGCCATACTGATTAAAGATGCTGGTAAATTAAATTTTACTTTACCTTTAAAGTAACAGAGCTGCTTTTGTGTATGTGCTTGACTTCTTAAAAATTATATGAAGAATTTGCAAGATTTTTTTAAGACATTTGGGAATTAGGATCTGAACCCTGTTTCTTCTTTCACTTGATGTCAGTCTTCACTTTTTGAAATGCTTTTGTAAAAATATGGCACTTTTTCCAAATTTTTTATGAAAAAAACCCTTAGACAGTCTCCCGTATTGTCCTGTACTTTCCTGTCTGCAAATAAATGAGCTACAGTGCTTCCATGGAGATACTGTCCATTTTACAAGTGAGGAGATTTTATGGCAAAAGAAAAGAATTGTCTAAGACCTCTGATGGAACCATTCTTGATTTTAGAATAAAATCTTCATTGTTCTTACGGCTTTTAACTATTTTCAAGAGTTTGGATTTTCTTCTGCAATACCTTTTTTACTAAAATTTCTTCCAGAGTTCCCTTCACCATGGTCTGATAATGTCTTTCTTCAGAAAGATGTGCTTTAGTTTTGTTTTGTTTATTACGTTCAGGTTATCAAAAATGTTTTTTGAAACTTAGTCTGATTATTTAGTATTAAAAATTGAACATTTAAGCAAACAATAAGCATAACTATTGTTTTTCCCCAGTGTATAATGCGGTTGGACTGGCTGCTTATGAACTATTTGATAGTGTGGATTTTGATCAGTGGTTTAAAAATCAACTATTAGCAGAACTACAGGTTTCTCATAACAGGTAAACATCTTGGTTTGCTATGCCTTTATCCTTTAAATATGAACTGTTGATACAAATCTGATGATATACAATGTCTAATAATTGCAGACTTGGAAAATACTCAATATAATAAACACATCCACTAAATGAGCAGAGGTATGAAATACATATAGATAACTGATACAGTCACAGAAGTGACAGTGTTCCTGGCAGTTTATGTTTAAATTATGGTGTGGTGGATACTTCCAGGGTTCTGTAAAAATACTGTAAGTCTGTCCTCCTGCATATATTTGAGTTGACTAAACTTTCTCAGGACATTTACCTTTGCTCATTTAAAAAAAGATGTTTAGGCCTCCTGAGACCCCAGAGCCCTTTAGACAGCAAAGTTCAACTGAAATCTGTGGGAATAATCTCTGTAAAACTGTAGCTTAGCCAAAATAGTGCTTTATTCTTCTCTACTAGTTTAAATACAAGCCCTCTAGCACTCTTCAATTAATTTTGCCAGCAATAAAGTGGGGAAGTAAGGATTTGGGTTGTGTTGTAAAATGTGAATGATTGGAGGCTGGTTCTACATAAAGAGCCCATCTGCCGTGGGTTTTCCTTCTCACCAAGGTCCCTGTCACTGGGATGGCCTTCACATGAGTACCTTTTTTGTTTAGCAGCTATCACAGTATTTTGAAAGATCAGTTTTGGCATCTTGCCACAGACTGTCCATCTCTACAACTGACTAGAAGACAGTGTTCCTCCCTGTTCCTCAAACTGTCCCACTTCCCTCAGGGGAAGTAGTGACTGCTATTGTACATGCTAATCCTCATCAGATGAGTTCCAAATCACCCTTTGACTCTGAATAAGTATGTCTTATTTTTCTCATCAGAGTCATTAGCAGTGACCCTAATGTCCTTTGAAGAATTTTACTACTTTTTTTTCACATTTGCAGTTCATCTTACCAGACATAATGGGTGTTTGAAATATAAACTAATTTGTTTGCTAATACCTTTCAGAGCCACTATAAGTTGTAGTTGATTTTCTATAATGAGTTGCTAGCCAATTTCTTTAATTCCCAAATGCCAGTTATGAACACTTTTTTTACAAATACAGTTCAATTTCATGTAGAGTAGAAGATCCTGCTAAACTTACAAATACTAGAATGCTTCTTTTATTACAATATACTTTTTAAAACATTAATTATTTACTTTTGGTTGTATAACCTTTCTTCAGAGTCACAGAATAATTGCCACAGTTGTTTACCTGGTGTTTCCTAATGTTTTTATTCTTTCTCATTAGTCTTTTTTTTTTCCCCGTAAGATTTCAACTTCATCTTGCTACCTAGCAGTGGCCAAGTATTCTAATGGTTAGGGTAAATGTCAGAAGAGCAGGAAAAAATGAAAGATCTTGTATATATTATTGATCCTTTGTTGTGCTGTACCAGCACCAATCTCTGAATAAAGCTGCCATGGTATTCGTAGCACATGCTGGCTTTGGCATTTTTATGCTATTCATCCATATAGCATAAGTAAAACTGACAAAAGTCTTCTACGGTTGAAATAGATGTATTTACAGTTGGTAAGACAGCTACCTGATCATTTAGTTGACATTTATGATGTCCCAGGATGAAATTCCTGTGGGGACAGAAGCTTTCAGTAGAAGTCGTCCAGAAGTTTGAAGCCTTTTTTGCTTGAACTGCTTCTACTGCCAGCACCATTGGAGACCACCAATGCAACAAGGGAGACAGTGTTAGTAGTATGAATGGAGTGCTGCTTTAATGATGCTTCAGGAATACGTATGCAGTTCAGATAAAGCAGATTGGAGGGTACGATCTGCTGTCCTGCAGAATGTCCCATGGTGATTAGCATGCTTATTCACAAACTGGTTCATGTTTGGGAACACAAACCTTTGTGTTGTCAACATTGACATAGTTTGGTGTGTTTTGTTTTCTTTGAATGTTTCAGTGTCTTTTGGTAGTGAGTCTGTCAACCATGACCATACCAGTAGGAGAAATATGGAATTAATGAAAAATATTCTTAAAGACTTTTAGAAACATTGCATTGCCAAATTTATCACTTTCCATAATATTTAGTTTTGTACTGATTAAGGAGAAACTTTTCCATAATATGAAAATAGTTTACTGAGTACAATTTTTTTGCATTAATTCAATCTTAAAACAATTTTTCCTGCAGAGAGAGAAAGTATCGATGTGACGCTTAGTACTCTGGTATCAAGTAAGATACTTTTGACTTGAATGTCTGAATGCTGTCCAGACTACTTAAAGCTACTGTCCCATGACTATTGCAATAGAAGCTATCTCATTCTGGAACGTGGTCACTTTTCCCATGTGAGCTTTAGGTCCAGGAGGCTCAATCTGCTTGTATTGAGTCAGTGTGTGCTCTTAGTGTAAAAGCTAACGAAGTTCTAAGAGGTGAGCTTTTCCCACAAGTAGTGTCAGCAGACGGATATGTACTTAATGTCATGTCATTTAAAACTTTTCTTTATGTGATAGTGGTTTGAAAACTGTCCAATACGAACCTTAAGAAAAGCCTCTTAGTTTTGTAGTATTCTGATTTTTCCAAGGTTATCTGACATGAGCATTCAAAGAATAGAAAAAGTTGTATCATCACAGCTTCTGAAATAGAAGGATGTGTTAGTAAGGCAAGGTCTTGTGCAAGTCGTGCTTCAGCATGGATTGTTCATTCTTCACTGCCAGTCAATAAATCTCAAGCAATACTGGAATGTTACTCCTCATTAGCTTTGTGTTCCAGTTTAATGAACTGCTGTATATATGCTACTTCCACAACTTTCATGTTCTCTGAAGGTGTGCTTTGTTAATTATCTCATGGTTATGGGAATGTTTAATAAATCGCATTTATTAAATGTAAAGAAACCTCAGTAACTTCAGTTTAAATTGCTGTCTTGATGGCTTGCACGGCAGAAGTTCATCAAATGAAAAACACATTTAGGATAAGGCAAAATAATTCGTTAGTTAAAATTCTGTGAATAGGGTTCCTCTTCCCTAACATTATATGTCTGCAAGTTAAACATTTAAATCTGAGCTACTCTTCCTGATCAGCTTTTACAATCAATGGAGAAGAATAGCAGCGCTATGGAATGCTTTTCTCAGTCATTATGTTAGGCAATTCAGCTCGTTGTTCTGGTTCTTACTTCTTCCCATTGACGCTAAAGCTGTTTGATTTGTGCTCTTGTTGCTGCAGTGGTGCAAGATTAGGCGGTATCAGTTCTTCCTAAGAATAGTTTTAGACTGGTGACATGAAATAATCTGTCAGTTGCTGTAATGCAGTACTTAAGTTAGCATTTTTAAATTGTATATGACCTAAAATTTTGAGCATAAAAGGAATGTCAAGAAAATTGCTAGAAACAATGGTGAAAGCGGTAGACACCATTGTGGCAGTAATAAATGTGAGATGTATTTTTAGTTTCTTTTATTGGTGTGGTATGTGCAGAATAAACTGTGTCTCTAGTGAGACCTTCAAGATACAGTCATTTAGGATGAAAGTCATCTTTTTCAGACTAAGTTGGTATTCAGAATTTTGATGAAAAAGCTTTCTGTACCAAAGTTCTAAAGTTGGTCTTAACACACTACATCTTTTAATAATTGTTTTGGGAATAATGTTTTCCTAGTGATTCTTTGATTTCTTTTTCATCAAAGTATTCTAGAACAGCAAGTATAATGAGTTAATGAGTACAATTTTTTTCCCCTACTTTTAAAGATACAAACCAATACGCAGACGAGTAATTTGGCTGATTGGACAGTGGATTTCTGTAAAATTCAAATCAGACTTGAGACCTGTGTTGTATGAGGCAATTTGTAACTTGCTTCAAGACCAGGACTTAGTGGTAAGTATAAATCAGTAATGTTTTGGATTACATATTTGTTCTGTAAACACAAGTGAAACATAAATACCATACCTTGTGTGAACTTGATTGAGAATTTCATAACGTCATACCTTAAAGTCTGTTGTGTCTTGCAAAAGATAACCTGTTGGGAATTGTGGGGGTGTTTAATTGTGGAGATGTTGAACAATAAGGTCAAAGACATGAAACAAGCTCTTAAGATGTTTGCTAGTGATGACTTTGGTGGGAAAATGAATGGCAATAGCAGTAGTCTGTTTTTTGTAAGAAAGTTGTGAAGTGTCTTGAGATAAATAATTTATAAACAACTGAACACTTTGTGTAGATAAAACAGGGTTATTCTGTGACTAGTCCCTGCAGTATACAGTATTACTTAAGTATCAACATAGTTATCTGCTAGCAGAATATGATAAATGGCATTGGTTGCCAAGCTGATTGAGTACAATTCTGTGGTTTTAAGCTACAATTTCAGTTTACCAGCAGGTGAGGTTGAGTTGAGAAGCTGGTTTTGCAATTGCTTCTTTTGTTTTTATTTTTAAACAGACCTAGCAGCCAACAAATAAAACAAACCTAGCTAGTTTGTTAGTTAAAAATTAGTAATTGGCAGTCATCAGTTACTTCTGTGATTCCAGACAGCTTTAGCAGAGCAGGATGTGTTTCTGTGTCAATGTTGTGACTGTTTTCACTTAATGCTTTCTGAGCATTTGAATACCTGCAAGGGAAGAAGATGCTAACTTGCTGAGTTTATTTGATTCTGTGCTTTTTGGGTGACAGCAAGCCATGAGATAATCCCAAGTTAAACTCCTTCTCTATTGCAAGAGTTTTTATCACAGGCTAGATATCTTCCTATTTAATTCTTTCTTGACCTTCATGAAGGTTTTGCTGGAGTAGTTTCTCCAGATGGTACCACTTTAGCAATGCCAAATAAAATTAAAGGATACTAAAATGAAAGCAATTGAAAATGTTTGAATTGAAGTAACTACATTTCTTAGAGGATGACAGAACTCATAGAATGATGCAGTTCCAAAAACAGCAACTGATTTGATATTGTTAGAAATTATGTTGATAATCAAAATATTTAATGGACATATGCGTGATGCTTCTTGACTTTTGTCTTTCAGGTCCGTATTGAGACAGCTACAACACTGAAGTTAAATATCCTTTTATTGGCAAAGCTGTTTGATTAGTTCTTAATTCACAGTTACTGGAAAATAAACAATTTTAAACTTACTACCAAATTCTTCATTATAATTTTTGTGTATCTGTGGTATCTTTGCTCAGTTGAGTCTTGTATCCATCTGCAATCTGTATTATTTTTCCTTAATGGTTGTCTACCTGTTGATGACTTCGAGTTCAGAACTGACCAGTTCTTACCGGTAAGAGCATCTTATCCGATAAGCAGATAGATCCATAGAGGAAAGCAGGAAAAAAATATTTTCCACTTTAATTTTAAACCAGGAAAAAATAATTTCCAATTTCATTTTAAATCACACTATTTAGTAATCAGTGTGTGTATGTTTGGGGTTTTTTTTGTCTTTATAGGCCAAAATATGTAAAAACTCATACAGCTGCTGTTAAGGTTACTAAAGTGCAATATACAGGCAGACAATTCAAAAAGTACTATGACTATTACAAATTTCTAGTGTTGTGTTTAGTACTATATATACTATGTATTACCAGATGCTAAGTTTCTTCATGCTAAGACAACATGAATGATGTCCTTAACAAATACGTCTCTACATCAATGTGACTTTCCAGTATGCCTGTTTCACACAGTACTTTCCAACCTGCTGTTTCACACGCATATTAAATATAAGTGTGTGGTTAAAATAGTGCCTTAAAAACATAGATTTTCTTGGTCTCCTATATTTGTGTTCTTTACAGTGGTCACTACTGTTGTCAATAAGTAAACAATGAAATATTAGGTATAAATGCAGCAAAGATTTATTTTGATCACTCAAATGTAGCAGGTGCTTTTTCTTCTCATTTCATTATGACTTCCGTGTTAATTGCAACTTTCTTGAGAACAAACAAAGAAAAATGTAGAGTGCATCTACACTATAAACATTGGAATTGTTTAAGGTGTCTTTTTCAGTTCAGTAAATTTTATCTACTGAACCAAAAGCTGGAAGATGGTACCTTTGCTTTGAGCCTAACAAAGTGCTCCTTCTGGAGAGATGGCTTTCAGCTTTATAGTATTTTATCTGTGAAGCCATGTTAAACACTTACCAAAACATGAAAATTATTTATGTTCAAACTGATCACGTTTGAACTGTTACATAAAAGCATATCTGAATTTTTTTATCTTGTTTAGGCAGTGATTGGCTAGTGTGTGTTTTTCCAAATGAAACTGTAACATTTTGCACGCTTCCTAAGTGTCTTTCAAGGTTCATAGATGTCTTAGAGTTGTAAGGATACAGGAGAATCACCAGTTCATGTCACTAGTTGTATTTTGGATGGTCTAATCTGTAGTTGTTTATTTTTCTTTTAGTATCTGGAATCCATGTTTACACTGCTTTTTCAGCTGCTGCAGGAAGTAACACAATGTGACACCAAAATGCATGTTCTTCACGTTCTGTCTTGTGTGATTGAAAGAGTCAATATGCAGGTATTTCGTTACAGATTTCAGTGTTAGCTTTGTACTAAGAACACACAGGAGGACTTGATGTTTTTGGCTTTTATGAAAATAGTAGAAAAATGTCATTGATTAATAGACTGGTTATTGTTATGGTAGGTGCCTGCATTGTTTGCAGTACTTGGATCTCTAACTTTTCAGGTCTCATTTATCTTTTGTGTAAAATGTTCTTGCTCAGTTACTATTCTTTATTTACTGTCTATTTTTTGTATTGACTCATCTTTTAGAGTACAGAAAGATTTTCACTGCTTATCTTACTACATTTCTTGCAATTGTCTTTTTTAATTGTAATTTATTCTACTTATCTTCTATCTGAACTAGTATTTTATTAAATCTTAAAAGATGTTTTTGGGGACAAAATGCTTCACAGTCCTACAGACTGTGCAGTTAAACTTGTAATCTCTCATTGGCACTGATACAGATCACAATTGCCTATACAGCACTCTGCGTAACTGCATGAAAAGTTTCAAGTTCCCATTATGAATTTTCACTACTTCCTTCTTAGTGTTAAAGTATATTCTTCAGCTTATACATGAAGAAATTGAAGATGTTTTTGCAGAATTAAAAAAAAGAATTGTTGACTGCTCTTGTCTCAGGTTTTTTTTTGCGGTATTACTGTATTAAGGACAGAGATAATGCATGGTTTTGAGTTGATCTCCTCTTTCTACAAGTAGTCCTGTCTGAGAGCCAGATTAAGCTTTCCTAATTGGCCCTTGTAGGAAAAGTCAACATGGCAGCAGATTTCCCTGTGTTTTAGATCAGCTAGAGAAGCAGCAGAAAAAACAAATTAACAAAGAACCTTTGAGTCTGTTTAGGTTAATTCCTAATTAAATACTATAGAAGACAGATTAACCTTTTAGTATTGTAGAGTATCATAGAAAAAATTTAGGTTGGGACAAACCTCTGGAGGTTATGTAGTCCAACCCTTGCTCAAAGGGTGGGTAACTTCAGAGGTTATTCAGCATTATTTTTTTTTTATGGGAACTGGTTTTGGTTGTCTTAAAGGATGACATTATTTAGGAATCCTGTTTAAGTGAGGAATATATTAATATGAAAGTATCTCTGGTTATCAAAATAAGTATTTTTTCTATTTACTACTTAAGCCTGATTGCCATGCACAAACATTACCATAAGTAATATATTCTTTTCAAACCACTGTGCAGTCAGGAGTTACTTTAGCCACAGAGTATGGAATATGGTGTTTTAGGAAGAGGGAAAGAGGAGTAAATTAAAGCAAACCCTATTTTTACTTTGACAAAAGCAGCTCTTAAATATTTCAGAAATTATGCTTGGGATAAATTAATGGCCTTGTTTTTCACACATTAAGAAACAAATTTGTGTCCTGAACTTCAGATACGACCATACGTAGGATGTTTGGTTCAGTATTTACCACTCCTTTGGAAACAGAGTGAGGAGCACAATATGCTACGATGTGCCATTCTAACCACCCTAATCCATCTCGTCCAGGTAAGGGGTCAGAATCATAAATGTTGCCAGTATCTCCTACAGTTCTTTCTCCGACATGTCTACATGTTCTCTGTGTGTGTGTGTGTGTTTATATGCATATGTATATAGATATAGGTAAAATTAAGGTATGTTTTGGTTTTATAGGCTATTTCTAAATGTTTTCAGTCTTACAGTAAAGACATGGTTTTCTGATAGTGGAGTTAAACATGGCTGATGTTAAGCACTTAACTGTTTTGTTTCCAGGGGCTTGTTCAGTAAAAGCAGTTCTGTAGGCAGATTTGCTTGTGTTCTGGAGGGTTTTGGTTTTGTAATCTTGGAAATGAGCCTGCTTTAGTGACTTTATAGTCTACGTGAAAGAGCTTGTTCTGGCTTCCTGTATTTCCCAGCTGACATTAGGAGTGTCGGTCTTTTCTTGCAGTCATTGTGTATGGTTCAGACTTGATTCTGCAGTGTAGCACATCTGTTTCCCCGTTGCTTGCCATTCAGCTCCCAGGGATGTGGAATTTATTTTCTTTGCAAACTTTCTGTGAAGACAAGTCATTTTTAAATCATAGCCCAAGATATGGGCCACCACAACAAGTTTCACTTGGCCTGTTCTTTAAATTTGCATTTTAATTCAGATTAGTGTCAAATGTTCCTTGTTTAAATCATAACTTAAGGTTAATGTCTCCAAGGTGGTGTTGGCATTGACTAATTGTGATGAGTCATCTTTTTTATTTAGAATTCCAACCCTTTTATTGTTACCATTTTCACCATTACCTTTCTACTGCATAACCTCTGGTACCTATTATGTCCTCTTGCAATGATTTCTGCAACCTTTTTATATAACATAATGGAAAAAATAGCTTATTTCATCCCTTCTTAAATTTCCTAGCTTTTCTGATATTAGCTTCTGCTTTGTTCGTATGTTACATGAAACAGATAATAGCAGCTCTGAGCTGCCTGCTTTGTTATGTAACTAATTTGCATCACATGCTGTTATTTGTATGTCAGTCTCCTTCATTTTTTTCTTTTTTTGTGAATTTACTATGCTCATTATTTTCTTTTTAGCTATACTTGAATATCTCTGCTTTTTAATGTCTGTTTTAAAATGAAATGGTCAGAACTATTAAAATATCTGTGAGCTAGGGACTACTATCACCTTACCTTTGTTTGTGACTGTGGCTTCTAAGTGCCATAAGTGATAGTAATACCAAGAATAGATGTGAACATAGTGATTCTCAGACTGTTGTTTTTCTGTAGATTTTTGTAGGGTTTTTTTTATATCTGTGTGTTGTAGGGAACTTTTCCTTTCCAGAATATATTGCTTGCATTTATCAACATTAGGTTTCATTTGCCTATATTTGTTTATTTAGCCAAGTTTGGTTAGTTCACTTAGTATCTTGCAGTTCTCAAAACTGAAGAAATCTGGGTAACTTCTGATCTCAAATTTTGCCATATAACATTAATAGCTATGTTGACCAACTTCGTATCTAAAAAGAAGTTGCAGGTAATCTGTAGTCAGATGAATGAGTTTTGACCTTTTAGAATCATAGAATCGTAGAATCATTTAGGTTGGAAAAGACTCTTAAGATCGAGTTCAGCCATTAACGCTGCCAAGTCCACCACTAAACCATGTCCTGAAATGCCACATCTACTTGTCTTTTAAATACCTCCAGGGATGGTGACTCATCCACTTCCCTGGGCAGCCTGTTCCAATGCTTGATAACCCTTCCTGTGAAGAAATTTTTCCTAATATCCAATTTAAACCTCCCCTGGGGAGAAGAGACCGACACCAACCTCACTACAATCTCCTTTCAGGCAGTTGTAGAGAGCAATAAGGTCTCCCTTCAGCCTCCTTTTCTCCAGGCTAAACCACCCCAGTTCCCTTAGCTGCTCCTCATAAGACTTGTGCTCTAGACCCTTCACCAGCCTCATTGCTCTTCTTTGGATGTGCTCCAGCACCTCAATGTCTGTCTTGTAGTATCTGGGGTGCAGCCTCACCAGTGCCCAGTACAGGGGGACGATCACCTCCCTGCTCCTGCTGGCCACACTATTTCTGATACAGGCCAGGATGCCATTGGCCTTCTTGGCCACCTGGGCACACTGCTGGCTCATATTCAGCCGGCTGTCAACCAGCACCCCCAGGTCTTTTTCTGCCGGGCAGCTTTCCATCCACTCTTCCCCAAGCCTGTAGCACTGCATGGGGTTGTTGTGACCCAAGTGTAGGACCCAGCACTTGGCCTTGCTGAACCTTGTACAGTTGGCCTCAGCCCATCAATCCAGCCTGTCCAGATCCCTCTGTAGAGCCTTCCTACCCTCGAGCAGATCAACCCTTCTGCCCAACTTGGTGTCATCCGCAAACTTACTGAGGGTGCACTCGATCCCCTTGTCCAGATCACTGATAAAGATACTAAACAGAACTGGCCCCAGTGCTGGGCCCTTGGGAACACCACTTGTGACCGGCCACCAACAGGACTTAACTCCATTCACCACCACTCTTTGGGCTCAGCCATCCAGCCAACTTTTCACCCAGTGAAGAGTACACCCTTCCAAGCCATGAGCAGCCAGGTTCTCCAGAAGAACGCTGTGTGGAAACTGTGTCAAAGGCCTTACTGAAGTCCAGGTAGACAACATCCACAGCCTTTCCCTCATCCACTAAGCAGGTCATCTTGTCATAGAAGGAGATCAAGTTGGTCAAGCAGGACCGGCCTTTCATAAAACCATGCTGGCTAGGTCGATCACCTGGTTGTCCTGTATAGGCCACTTGATGGCACTCAAGAGGAGCTGCTTGAGTGGTTTTGATTCTTGATGGTAACTCGCATCTCTTCCCTATTTTTCCCTAATTCCTCTAGAGGCTTACTGTAATACCTTGGCAGAGAATTTTGAAAGCCTATAGAAATTATTAGCTGCTTGCTTTATCCAGAGTTCGTTAAAATTAACTGAGTTTCTTACCAGTGAAGGAAAAGATCTTGGTATAATTAAATAATCCTGGAACTTGAAATATCTAGAAATATCTGCTGTTGGCAGCAAAAAGGCTAATAAAATGCAGTAGGTTCCTGAGAAAAGATTGACAAATAGAACAGTACATGGTTATATTGCCTACAGAATCCATGCTATTAAGTACTTCTTTAATATGGACTATATGCCATCCCACCTTCTCCAACCCCTACTACATCTCAAAAAGATGTCATAAGACTAGCAAAGATCAAGATCAGTGCTCCTAGGATATAGGGCAGTATCCATACAGGAACAGACTGAATATGTAGGCAGTCTTGAACTTGTGGTAACACATGGCTGAGAGGACAGTATTGTAGAGGTTAACAGTGGAAGGAAGATGGAAGGGGAATGACTAGACATTACAAATACAGGGAAAATTAGGGTTCTTTAAAAGTGGAGTTAGTTCAAACAAAGACAAATTATATTTTCACAATAAACAAATTTGGAACTTCTTGTTACTGGCCCATGTAGGTACCAAAAATATAGGTGGACACAAAGACATTAGACAAATTTATGGAAGATTCCATTTCTTTTAAGGCAAGTTTGTTTAAATAAACAAATAATTCCACAAAGAAGCCTTAACTTAGAAACATCATGTAATTTTAAACTTAACATTTTCCAAATACAGTAATTATGCAAAAGCAGCATTCAACTAGCTTCAGTTCTCTTAAGTAGTAATATTACAAAATAGTTCCCAATTTAAGAATTCCATTCCTTTTAGGATTAGTTTTAATTTATGATTTGTTTTGAAAATAGTTATCTTTAGCTCATTTGTAAAAATTGGGTTTTCTTATTAAATGATTGCTGAAAAAATTCTTTACTCTGCATTCTTGGGAAGATATCTTTGCATATGGCTAATGCATCATTTAAAAAAATAAATCACTGTCATCAGTCTCTGAATATTTGTGTAGCAACAAAAACAAACCCTTCTCTTGGTTCTTTAGAATATGTCAAAAGATTTAGTATGTAGTAAGGTCCAAAGAGTAATTCTTTTCCTGATCTTTAAAACACTTTTTTCAGTATTTAATCATTTAGTATTTGTTAGAGCTGTGACTTTTCCCAGAAAGAGAATAACCAGTTAATGTTTTTAGGAATGTGTATTGTTTATAACTTTTTCTTGCAGACCATTTATAAGCTGCTTTTTTCAAAAAAACTTACATAATTTTCTCAAGACATGTTGAGAGAAAGCTCAAGAGTGTCAGACTATTTTGTTGTTCTATGAAATGGATGCAAGTTCAGCCTTTGATATCTTGAATGCATGTTTACAGTATGCAAATAGAACAGCATCACAGATCTCTTTCAATGCTATTCTTTAAATGTTTGATTTTGCAATTTTTAAAGTATTGTACACTTTTTATTTACTTTTATAGGGACTGGGAGCAGAGAGCAAAAATCTCTATCCTTTTCTACTTCCAGTTATTCAGCTAAGTACAGATGTTTCTCAGCCTCCACATGTCTATCTTCTGGAAGATGGTTTAGAGTTATGGTAATGTTCTTTGTCAGTTTCTAATTTTTAAAATGTTATTTTTGTATCCCCAGATGAAAAAAAAAATATTTAAAAAGATTTGACTGTAGTAAGAATTTATATGTTCTTGTTATCTTACATTGAGATCATCTGTGTCATACCTTTTTTCAGAAAAGATGAGGTTAGGAAGTTAATGAAAGAAACAAAAATAACTGAGTAGGTAATCCATTTTCGGGCAGTTCATATTGAGATACAGTTCTGTTGTGATAAGGAACAGCAAGACACAAAGTCTAGACTCACAATAATGCGCATGCTAAACTAACAATTTTATGTGCTTGGCTTTGGGAGCACAATAAACCACAGATTTTCAGAGCTGGTTGCTGGAAGAGATTGCAAGTTTACAAGGATAAAATGCAGAAGTTATCTTCCAGATCTCAAGCTATTTGGTGACTGAACATAAAACAAGAAATGGCACTGTGATCAGTTTGCCATGAGCCTAATTTGTTTGGTTTTGGGGCAGCTGACACTCTATGAGGAGGAAACTGTTACCTGGACCAAATTCAGCACATCTTTCCTGCATAATAGGCATATATTGAGTTGCCTTGAAATAGTGAGGGATTCTTTTGATCTAAG
The DNA here is from genome assembly GCF_947461875.1 of Haliaeetus albicilla. Lineage (NCBI taxonomy): Eukaryota > Metazoa > Chordata > Aves > Accipitriformes > Accipitridae > Haliaeetus > Haliaeetus albicilla. The sequence goes on from NC_091516.1 coordinate 9,634,462, forward strand.
TTGTAGATGGGCATTTGAATTACAAATACTTAACATACAAATGATCTGTTCTATGTGCAGCAAAACTAAGATTTATAATGCTGGTGGGGCAGCAAGTTGAAGTGCAAGATCTTAACAGAATTTAAGACAGGGGCCTCCTTAATGTATCAGTTTAGTACCTTTATATCTTCTTAATAATACTGATCTTGAGGTTGTTATTCTGATGCCTACGCAGAAGAATGGTATTTTAAGATGTCCTAGAGCATCAGAGGAATCTGGATGGAGCTGGCAGAGACAGCTTGGACTCTAATGGCTTTTGAACCAAGGGCAGGAGAACAGCTAAGATACTTTACATAATCAGAAAAGTTAAAGACAATAATCCTACACCTACGATCTAGGAACAAACTGGAATGTGTTGCTGTGGCTTTAACTATGAATTTAATTTACAGCTACTGTTTTCAAACCTCAGGAATTTTAAATTGTTACAAACAATGTTGAGCATATAGTTATGCTTTTTATGTATGGTAATCAATGCATCATTTCAGACCTCCAAAAAAAAAAAAAAGTAAAGGTTTGAGCTGGTTGCCATCACAGCTGTTCCTATGAGCTGTAGAACACTACATGCATTGTCCTTACACCATGAATATCCCTCTCTACCCACCTTCTCTGAGTTCAAGTTGTGTACTTAAACATTCTCATCACTGCATTTTGGAGGTTACGTTGTCTTTATAAAAAGCCAGTAGCATGTTTTTCTTTTCCTACCTTAGCCAGACCCATGCCTATACTGATGGGTGTCTTGTAAGGACTACTGCTGCACTTGAAATATGCTTCAAGTAATTGTTACACATTATTTAAGGATCATATAGATGGTTACTAGAAGTTACAATGTTTTACATCTGTCGGAATGATTGCTCAATGTTATTCATAGATTATATGAATATTTTGCTTAATGTATTCTTAGGTTAGTGACATTGGAGAATAGTCCATGTCTTACACCTGAGCTCCTGAGAATATTTCAGAACATGTCTGCACTTCTTGGTAAGTCTTTAACTAATAAGATTTCTGGGTTTTTTTTTTTTTCTACTGCTTGTGTTCATGCATTAAGTAATGCTGCTGTGGCTACAGGACCTAAGGGGGCTTGCAAAATTGTAACTATTAAAAAATGAAAACCAGGTTTTTATTGTTTCACTTTCCCATCTTTAATATTTGTTATCTACTTACCCTGGTTCTCTTTTTTTAATAAGTTGAAGCTGCTTTGTACCCAAAAGATAAGACGAATTTCAGTTTATAATTTCAGAGGGTTTTTTAAGAAGTTCCTGAAATTTAACACCAAATGTGCTGAATTTTAGTGATACTGATTATATGGAATATTTGCCTGTTCTGCCTGCAACCAGAATGTTTTGTAGTCTGAAGAGTTGAAGGTTCCATTATTAGCTTTTCCATTATTTGGTTAGTAACTATGTAGGATGTTTTCAAACTACCTAAATATGTCTCTAAGTGTATCAGTCAAGCAGCACTGAAATTAAAAGCTGTAGTTTTGCCTGAGTTGTTGACAAAATACAAACTTATTAATGAGGTTTAAGATTCAGTGCTTAGGAAATACTGATATTTGGGGTGCTTTTGCTTTTTTGATAATTAAAAGGTTTATAAAAATTTTGTGGTTTAATTTTATTATGTAAAGATGTTTTTGTTTAATGAAATCTTTTGTAGGTTGTGGAGCTAATACAGCAAATTGATTCGGTTTTTAGAGGAATGTGCTTATAAAATTGCAGAAGTTAGCTTTTTAATTGTTTTCAGCATTTAATGTTTTAGTTTGACTAAACGTCAGTAGAAAGTTAAATCACAGTGGGTAGGTGGTGCAAGATCAAGCCTTCTGTTACTCATCTGTGTATACTAGATCTCTAATGACAAAACTGCTCAGGAAAGTAGTGTTTTGTAGTGGTTTTAGTTTTTAACTCCAGAGCTACCTCTTAAGTTTTGTAGCTGCCAAATACTTACTATTTCTATTCATTCATGTCTACACACCTACCCTTCCTCCTTCTTCTGTGTTAGCAGTAGATAGTATTGGCTACAGGAAGCTTGCACTATACAAATGGTTGTGATTTTCGTAGTTGTGTCATACTGCCAATCTGTTTGATTTAAATTCAGAAATACTCTGTATTTATGGCGTGTTTACATTTGCCACTGCTATTTTCTCCCCACCCTGTCCTCCCTAGTCCTCATGTGGTACTTTTCAGGGAAGAGACGAGGATGAATGGAAACCTTGGCATACTCTTTGTTGTGGTTTAACCCCAGCAGCAACTAAGCACCACTCAGCTGCTTACTCTCTCCCCACCCACCCAGTGGGATGGGGGAGAAAATCAGGAAAAGAAGTAAAACTCATGGGTTGAGATAAAAACGGTTTACTAGAAAGAAAAGAAGAAACTAATAATGATAATGATAACACTAATAAAATGACAACAGTAATAATAAAAGGATTGGAATATACAAATGATGCACAGCGCAATTGCTCGCCCCCTGCTGATCAATGCCCAGTTAGTCCCCAAGCGGCGATCCCCCCAGTTTATATACTGGACATGATGTCACATGGTATGGAATACCCTGTTGGCCAGTTTGGGTCAGCTGCCCTGGCTGCGTCCCCTCCCAACTGCTTGTGCCCCTCCAGCCTCCTCGCTGGCTGGGCATGAGAAGCTGAAAAACCCTTGACTGTAGACTAAACATTACTTAGCAACAACTGAAAACATCAGTGTGTTATCAACATTCTTCTTACACCAAACTCAAAACCATAGCTCTCTGCCAGCTACTGGGAAGACAATTAACTCTATCCCAGCTGAAACCAGGACAGTATCCACCCCTTATTCTATACCATTGATGTCATACTCAGTTTCCATACCTTCAGTTACACCCCAGTCAATCATCATCACCTTTTCTGTCCCTTTGAGATATATAAATTATATATATTTATATTTATATATGTATACACACACAGAGATATCATTGCTTGAGTTTATGGGTCGTGCTCATAAAACGTTTGTTGAGTTCATTTAGTTCCCAGCTCTGGGCTCCATCTGTCATACCAGTTTTTCTGGGCAGGAGGGATGGTGCAAAGTCCTCAGTTGGCAGAGCAGGATTGGGCTTCAGTGCGGTGTGACAAGCAGGTCATATTGAACACAGCAGGAGGATAGTGTGCACCATTGGATTGTTGCATGCTGGAGTGAGTTCTGGTTCCATCACTACTGTGCTTCACTGAGTTTTATCACAGTTCATTCTTGTTTGATCTAAGTGATTCTTACTGTAGTACTATGGATATAGCATAGAACAATTATAGTAATGATAACATACAGTAGCAGGGTTATATAGCAAGTAATATCATATAGTCTAATTCTGGCTATTCTCACCTAAAATCAAATCCCCTTGAGGCACACATTGGACTTCCCCATCTTTTTGCATCACCCACCAAGTGCACCCAGGTTCTTGAGCAAAAGCAATCCCATGAATGGGTTACCTTTGCCTGAGGCAGGAGTAACCCAGACTGTCTTCCCTAACATATTTTTTATGTGCACTCCAGGGACTTTATCCCCTTCTACGGTACATAAATTCTCACTGGGCAGGCCCCTCTGGCAGATCCTCTGGTATTGACTGACCAGATGTCTTTTGCTAAATGTGTATCCCAGTGTTTGAAAGTTCCACCCCCCATTGCTCTCAGTGTAGTTTTCAGCAGTCCATTGTATCGTTCAATTTTTCCAGAGGCCGGTGCATGATAAGGGATATGATATACCCACTCAATGCCATGCTCTTTGGCCCAGGTATCTATGAGGTTCTTTCAGAAATGAGTCCTGTTGTTGGACTCAATTCTTTCTGGGGTGCCATGTTGCCACAAGACCTGTTTTTCAAGCCCCAGGATAGTGTTCTGGGTGGTGGCATGGGGCATGAGATTTGTTTCCAGCCATCCAGTGGTTGCTTCCACCATTGTAAGCGCATAGCACTTGCCTTGGTGAGTTTGTGGGAGTGTGATATAGTCAATCTGCCAGGCTTCACCATATTTATATTTCAGCCATCGTCCTCCATACCACAGGGGCTTTAACAGCTTGGCTTGCTTAATTGCAGCACATGTTTCAGAGTCATGGATAACCTGTGCGATCGTGTCCATGGTCAAGTTCCAGCCCTCGACTGCAAGCCCATCTATATGTTGCATCTCTTCCCTGATGGCCTGAAGTATCACCAAGCCATAAATAGCTCACCCTTACGTTGCCAGTCCAGATCCACCTGAGACACTTCAATCCTGGCAGCCTGATCCACCTGTTGGTTATTTTGATGTTCTTTAGTGGCCCAACTCTTGGGTAGATGAGCATCTACATGACGTACTTTTACAGCCAGATGCTCTAGCCGGGACGCAATATCTTGCCACAGTGCGGCAGCCCAAATGGGTTTACCTCTGCGCTGCCAGTTGCTCTGCTTCCATTGCTGTAACCACCTCCACAGGGCATTTGCCACCATCCATGAGTGAGTACAGAGATAGAGCACTGGCCACTTTTCTTTTTCAGCAATATCTAATGCTAGCTGTATGGCTTTCACCTCTGCAAACTGACTGGATTCACCTTCTCCTTCAGCAGTTTCTGTGACTTGTCGTGTAGGACTCCATACAGCAGCCTTCCACCTCCAGTGCTTTCCCACAATGCGACAGGACCCATCAGTGAAAAGGGCATATTGCCTCTCATTTTCTGACAGTTTATTATACAGCGGAGCCTCTTCAGCACATGTCACCTCCTCCTCTGGTGATATTCAGAAATCTTTGCCTTCTGGCCAGTCCATGATCACTTCCAAAATTCCTGAGCGACTGGGGTTTCCTATGCGAGCCCGTCGTGTGATCAGTGCAACCCATTTACTCCACGTGGCATCAGTTGCACGATGTGTAGAGGAGACCCTCCCTTTGAACATCCAGCCCAGCACTGGCAGTCAGGGTGCTAAGAGGAGCTGTGTCTCAGTACCAACCACTTCTGAGGCAGCTCGAACTCCTTCATACGCTGCCAATATCTCTTTTTCAGTTGGAGTATAGCGAGCCTTGGATCCTCAATATCCCCAACTCCAAAACCCCAGGGGTCGGCCTCGGGTCTCCCCGGGTGCTTCTGCCAGAGACTCCAGGTTGGGCCATTCTCCCTGGCTGCGGTATAGAGCACATTTTTAACATCTTGTCCTGCCCGTACTGGTCCAGGGGCTACTGCTTGAACAATCTCCTGTTTAATTTGTTCAAAGGCTTGCTGTTTCTCAGGGCTCCATTTAAAATCGTTCTTCTTCCAGGTCACCTGATAGGGAGGGCTTACAATCAGACTTTATTTTGGAATATGCATTCTCCAAAAGTTCACGACACCTAAGAAGACCTGTGTTTCCTTTTTATTAGTTGGACACATAGCTGATATTTTATTGATCACATCCATTGGGATCTGACAATGTCCATCTTGCCATTTTATTCCTAAAAACTGGATCTCCTGTGCAGGTCCCTTGACCTTACTTTCTTTTATGGCAAAACCAGCTTTCAGAAGGATTTCAGTTATTTTCTTCCCCTTCTCAAAGACTTATTCTGCTGTTACCGCATAAGATGATGTCATCAATGTATTGCAGGTGTTCCGGAGCTTCACCTTTTTCCATTGCAGTCTGGATTAGTCCACGGCAAATGGTGGGGCTGTGTTTCCACCCCTGGGGCAATTGATTCCAAGCGTACTGTATGCCCCTTCAAGTAAAAGCAAATTGTAGATGGCACTCTGCTGCCAGAGGGATGGAGAAGAATGCATTAGCAATGTCAATTGTGGCGTACCACTTGGCTGCCTTTGACTCTAGTTTGTATTGAAGTTCTAGCATATCTGGAATGGCAGCGCTCAGCACTGGTGTAACTTCATTCAGGCCGCGATAGTCAACTGTTAGTCTCCACTCCCCATTAGACTTTCCCACTGGCCATATGGGACTATTAAAGGGTGAGCAAGTTTTGCTGATGACTCCTTGGCTCTCCAGTTGACAAATCAACCTATGGATGGGGATCAGCCTTGGTTGGTGCGATATTGCCACCGGTGCACCGTCGTGGTAGCAACTGGCACTTGTTGTTCTTCAACCTTCAGCAACCCCACAATCAAAGAGTCTTGAGAGAGACCAGGCAGGGTAGACAGCTGTTCAGTGCCCTCCGTCTCCAATGCAGCTATACCAAAAGCCCATCGATACCCCTTCAGGTCCTTAAAATACCCTCTCCTGCAACAGTCTATGCCAAGGATACATGGAGCCTCTGGACCAGTCACAATGGGGTGTTTCTGCCATTCATTCCCAGTTACGCTTACTTCAGCTTCCAAAAGAGTTAACTCTTGGGATCCCCCTGTCACACCAGAAATACAAATGGGTTCTGCCCCTTTATAACTTGATGGCGTTAGAGTACACCATGTGCCGGTGTCTACTAGAGCCTTATACTCCTGGGTCTGACGTGCCAGGCCATCGAATCCACACAGTCCAATAGACCCAGTTATCCCTTTCCTCCACCTGGCTGGAGGCCAGGCCTCTTTAATTCTGGTCAGAGTATCCAGTACTCACTTCTCGTAAAATTGGCTTAGAATTCCCTTCAAGAGGATCAGAAATAAGATCAGCCCTTCTACTCTGTTTGGAAACTGGAGTAGCATTTTTCCTGGTAGAATCCCCTTTTGTGGTGGTTTTTCCTTGCAACTCACGTACCTGTGCATCTAGGACCAAGGTAGGTTTTCCATCCCATTTCCTCATGTCCTCTCCATGGTCACATAGGTAAAACCATGGGGCACCTTGCGGTGTGTACCTTCTCTATTCTGTCTCTCAGGCAGAGGAGCCCTCACTCATAATAGCTGAGACATTGGTCCTTACAAGTGGGGTGTAGGACGTATCCTCTTTGATTTGCTGTAGAGCCTGGGACACCTTCTCCATAGATGAAATGCAGGCTTGTAGGGAGGAGGAAAGATTTTCTTCGTATTGACGGAGTTGGCGAGCCACTTCATCCACTGTTGGTGCCTCTTTGTCTTTCCAGGTCATTATTGCCAGTCAGTTGGCATAGGACGATGGTGCGCTCCGTACAAACTTCCACCACATGGGTCGTGTGCAAAGATCCGCTTCATCTGGATCTTTGGGTAATTGTGGGTTGTCCGGGTCATAATGAATCGTCTCTAGTATGGTTAATTCCCTCAGATATTGGATACCTCTCTCCATGGTGGTCCACTTGCTTGACTGACATATAACATCTTTGTTAAAGGGGTACCTTTCCTTCACACTTGACAGGAGTCCCCTCCAGAGGCTGATGGCTTGTGTCCCTTTTCCAATTGCCTTGTCAATACCACCTTCCCTGGCAAGTGATCCCAGCTGCTTGGCTTCCCTACCTTCTAATTCCAAGCTATTAGCCCCATTGTCCCAGTATCGGAGGAGCCAGGTGATAGTATGCTCACCTATATGGCGGCCGAAATCTTTTCACATATCCCGCAGCTCACTCAAGGATGGGGATCGGGTGATTACCTCTGGTTCTGCCTCTTCCTGCTCTTCCCATGATGACCCTGGCTCATTTTCCTCCTTCACTAAGCAAACTTATTTTTTTGTATATTTCTTCTTCTGTACGGGGGCAGCTGATACTGGTGCAGGTTGGTCCACTGGTTCAGTTGCAGTACTGCTTGCTGAGGTTTGGGTAACCACAGTGCTTGTCACTGGGGCTGGAGGGACCACAGTGCCGGTTGCCAAGGTTTGGGTAGTTGCAGTGCCTGTCGTCTTGTTAGATGCAGAGACCTTCTCTTCCCCTTGAGGGTACAGAGTGGTGTTGAACAGGGCTCTATAGGCATGGGCCAGGCCCCAGCACGTTGCAGCGATTTGTATCTCTCTGGAGTTGCCAGGGTGACACCATACCTTTTCTAAATATTTTACTAGTTCTGGATTCTGCACTTGTTCAGGGGTGAATTTCCAAAACATCGGAGGTGCCCGGTGTTCTAGGTACTTGCCCATACTACCCCACACACCCTGCCACTCATAATTATCTAGCCTTGGGACAGATCTCTTGAGTGATCTTCTTAAATAGTTATTTAACCTTAAACAAGAGCTGAACCACATTCAGGAGCATGCTAATTCCTAGCAGTAGGGCTAGGACTGTGCTGGTCTCAACATCCCAGGGGTATTCAAGTTTTTCAAAATTCTCAGACACCATTGTAACTGGACTGAAAGAGAAGGGAAAATGGAAGAAGGGTACCCCACCCATAGATTGGCTCTCAGAGGAGGAAAGGTAAATGGTGTAATTATTAATAGTTTCCCACAGATGGCTCCTGAAGTATAGAGGTGACAACGCTGAATGCAAATACCAGATTAATTCCACAACCAATAACTTTATTATACCATAAACCAGTGTTGCACAATACATCAAAGCGAAAACCTTAATCCACCTCCCATGGATGGTAAGCAGCAGCACAGGGACTACATACAGCAAGTGAGGTTATACATACAGAACTTTAAAAACGAGAGCAACAACTCTAAGAACACATAAATCGAACACATAAATCCATATGGTGACCAGCAACTATTAGACCAATATAATGAATGCTTGTAACAAATTTGTTTTAACAAGCTGTGGGCAGGTTTGTTGTTATCTCAACCCTTTCTGCCCCGCGTTGGGTGCCAAAAAGGACTGTCATGGTTTAACCCCAGCCAGCAACTAAGCACCACACAGCCGCTCACTCACTCACATCCAGTGGGATGGGGGAGAAAATCAGGAAAAGAAGTAAAACTCGTGGGTTAAGAGCTGTTTAATAGAACAGAAAAGAAGAAACTAACAATGATAATGATAACACTAATAAAATGACAACAGTAATAATAAAACGATTGGAATATACAAGTGAATGCGCAGTGCAGTTGCTCACCATTGATCATTAGTCAATTGATCAATGCCCAGTTAGTCCCTGAGCAGCAATCCCCCCCCTCCCCCCAGTTGATATACTAGACATGATGTCCCATGGTATGGAATACCCCTTTGGCCAGTTTGGGTCAGCTGCCCTGTCTGTGTCCCCTCCCAACTTCTTGTGCCCCTCCAGCCTCCTCACTGACTGGGCATGAGAAGCTGAAAAATCCTTGACTGTAGACTAAACGTTACTTAGCAACAACTGAAAACATCAGTGTGTTACCAACATTCTTCTTACACCAAACTCAAAACCATAGCCCTCTACTAGCTACTAGGAAGACAGTTAACTCTGTCCCAGCTGAAACCAGCATACTCTTCTAACAAAAAGTGGAGGTATTCAGGAATATTCTATACTTCTAGAAATTTCCTTATTTTGTGAATTAATGCTGGAGAATAGTGATGCACTTCTTTGGAAGAAATGAATCCTCAAGAGAATGTTTCTTGTTCTGAAAAATGGAAGCTGCTGTATGATGCTGGTAGAGCAAGTAGTACAGTTAAGCTAGGTAGGTTTTCCTTAAGGTGAGGCTTCAGCCACACGTATGTCCAAAATGTTCTGGGTTTGTTTTTTTTTTAAATCAGGGATGGGGGTGAGTGGCAAAACCAGCAGCTGATCTGTAATCATAGTTGGATTTCCTCATACAGACTTCTGATACTACTTTACTTCCTGAGCATTTTTCTGAGAAACTTGAGTGTCATTTCAGTCAAAAATTTTCATTGCTGTAGGCCAAAATGATGTGCGTTTTGCCAGAAAGTGGAAACCATTCTGGTATGCTCTTTGCCTGCAATTCCCTTCTGTTTACATCAGGAGAATCTAGCTAGACAGCCTCCACGTGACATGGCCACGGCACTGTGATGTTGAAATAGAGCTTGAATCTTGCATTAGTGCTAACCTTGTTATAAAACTTGGTAGTTATAGAAACAGTACAATACTGCCATCCAGTACACCTCGGGCAGCCTACTTCATTCCTTCAGTATACTTGAAGAAAGGATACTTCGCTTAAATCCAGTGTAACAGCACATTTTAAGCTGCAGTCACTTGCAGAGGAAAATGTACTGATCAATGAAGATTAACTGTGCAAGTTAATTAATCGTTCAGCCTTAGTTCTGTAGTAGAGTTTCTCCAGTATACAAGAGGCAGTATTCACCTGAAAGTTCCAGCACTTAAGAACAAATGCTTCCTATCCTCACCACAGTGATGTAGTTGTCAGGACAAGGTGTTTTAACTGGGAAGTCTGCCATTTTCAGTTGGACAAATGCAGAGATCCATTTAAACTTTGAGATCTTCAAATTTAAAGTTTCCAAATTGCAAAGTCTTGTGTTCCTTGACTGTCTGAGATAAGGCAAAACAGAAAATCTCTCTGAGACTGGTTCTCAATTCAGTCTTAAGTTATCAAAGTGGAAGCCAAAGGGCAGATATGGTGAAGGGAAGTTCTGAGTAGATGACTGCCTTGCTTATGTCTTCTGGAGCAGGGTGGAGAACTAGAAACAGGGTGCTCCAGATAATTATTCTGTTGAAAATAGAGTGTAAGGAATATGAACCTCCTGACCTTTAGTTTCTGAATTTATTCTTACTGAATGGAATGACTCTTAATACATAGGTAATGTAACTATTTTTATGGTGTGTTTTACTGCTCCATCAGCATTTAAGTCCTTCAGAAAAAGTGTCCTATTAGAGGTCAACATTATTGAACTAAAAGAGCTGGAAGGGAGGGAGAGAAGAAGTTCATATATGAGATTTTTGGACATTTAGAGGTGTATAGCAGACTGTGTCCTGCTGAAGAGGAGGAAACAGATGTGGCAAGAAGTCATCAAACTAGAGAGGGAGAGAAGATGTTTAATTATCTTCATAGCCAAATTACATCATTTTTAAGCATTATTTTATTTTGCATAAGTGTTACTTCTTAGAGGTATTCATATACAATAATAGGGGATAAATTTCTGTGGTAATTGAACAGCGTATGTTAATAGATATAGTGCAGCTTTGATAACTCAGACCTAAAGGGACTGTAGAAAATAATATTGATAACCTTTATATAAAAGTAGACAGTTTGGTTATGTTTAAGGAGGTACGGACAAGCTGGATTGTGTATTATTCAGGTTGTTGGTTATTCACTGTGTTGTAGCTTTTGCTTTGTGTTAATGGCCTTTGTGGGCAAGGTCCTGTGGGACTTGGTTGTGACTGTACACAATAATTTTTCAGAAGATTCTGGAGGTGTGCAGTGATAGATTGCTGGTTCTGATTCAGAACCTTTAAGAGCTATTTGAGCGTCTAGTGTTTCCTATTGGATTTGGGTGTTTAGCTTAACCATCAAAGTACAAACTTGATTTATGATTTCTGTATTATAGCAGAACATTTTCTTCAGCAAAGTGATATAAAACTGAGTGAGATATACTGTGAGCAAATTATGTCTGGGAGTTTTTGAAGTGTGCTATGGATATCACTTAATAGAAAGGTGTTGCTGTGGGGTTTTTTCCTGTTGGTGAATACATATTTAGATGACTGCAAATGAATATATAATCTGTTGCACAGGGATTTTTAAGTGCTCTTAAGATGCTTGTCAAGACTATGTACTGCACAAGCACTTGTCTATCACTGCTTCCTGGCCCACCATTAATACCTTAAAAACCTAAACTTTGAAGGCCTCTATGCTACCTCCTCTCGTGCTTTCTCTGCCAGAGCCGATTGTCTTATTGACAAGAATATACATTCAGTGTTCTTTGACTTTCATTCCTAACTTAAATTTACAGCCTAGAGAAGTAATTGCTTGCCATTGGTTTTCCTGCATCTTTTAGGAGATTTTTTTAAAAACATGCTTATCTGTTGGCAAGCAATTCCAATGTGTGATGTATAAAAAATTGGTTTGAGATTTAGTTAAATTTTTGAGATTCGTTCATTGATACTAGGCTTTTCGTTATTTGAACATGCCTTTGCCATGGCCATATCACAGGCCTGTGCCGTATGTCACCATAGGTATATGTCAGTGCAATGACATCTCTTTAATTTTTAAGTCACCTAAAAGGGGAAAAAATACAGAAATGTTTTTGAGTTTTCTTTTTTAACTAATCTGAAAGTAGCATGTAGTTGTTCCTTTCCAGATGTATTGGTCCTTCTTGAAAGAGCTTTTCATAACCATTTCAGGATACTACTGCTGTTGGAGCTGGATGTCGGACTTGTACAAATCAATTAGATTTGCCTTTTAAAGTAAACAATGCTATCCTTAAATCTTAAAAATACAGGAGCAGAATGTTGCATTTGATATGAAGGCTCTATTTCACTTGCATAACTGACATTCCTTCAAAGATTGTGGTGCTATCACTGACATACAGTAATCGTTCGTAGCATAATTATCATATTTGGTTTTCACATCAGCACTGCTGCTAATGTTTAAATTCTGTTGAAATATAATTGCCCTACAGAAGGGGTTGCAGAGGCTCTTTAATCCATCTCTTGGTGCAGCAGATTGAATAATGTGGAATGGAGGAATACATCAATTCTCTGAGAATGGATGCATTTCTGCAAAGGGACTGCTTAAAATGACAGCTGAAGCTGATACAATTTCAGGTTGCGAATATGGTCAAAGTCAAGACATAACTGTTTCAAGAAGCATCAGATTTAATGTGTCTGTGCTGTACTTCTAAAGGTAATGGCAAAAAGCAGGTTGCTGGAATAATTACTCTGATCCCCAAGAAAACCCAGAGAAGCGCACTAGTTAATTCAGAAAAAGATATGTTTGATACAGGAAAAGGTGGCAAGAGAATTGATGCATAATTGGTTTTTAAATATAATCAGTTGAAGGTAGTGTCTTTCTAGAAAAATGTTTTTACTAAACATTGAGCTTTAGGCACAGATGAGTGACTGAAATTCTGTCATTTCCACAACATCTATCTTACCTGTTTTTTTCCTTCTGGCCTCAAATACGTTACTTCTTGCAATTTTGCTACTCATGCTTTATTACCTTTGTATCAGTTATCACAGATTCACAGAATGGAAAGTTATAGAAAGCTTGATAGCCCTTCATGTTTATGTGACCATTTCTTTACAATTTGTCTGCTGCATCAGGGTCTGAAGCTTAAAATATGGTTGTATCCAGTAAGAAGAAAAAAACCTGCAGACCTCTAAGGAGAATGCAGTAACTTCAAGAAATGTGTAGCACTAGTAATATGCTACTAAAGCTAATTTATAGATGCATTTGCAATCTTTTGATGAGGATATTGGATGGATAGGTGAAAAATAACCTCTTTGCAAGTCAAGATATGTTAATATTCAAAATAAGTGATAACAGGACATGACCTGTTCAAGCACTGAGATATGAAAGTAGTCATGCATTCAAAGCTGTCTGATGGCCATGTCAGATAACAGGAGCATTAGTGTTCTGTCTGATGGGAGGGAAAAGAAGAGAAACTGCTAAAACTCCCCAGAACTTTTCAGATGTTATAATGGAAAACCAGCCATAGTTTCTGTCAAGTGATATTTTTTGTGGAATTTTTTGTATATAAGCATAACTAGGTGTAAGTCACACTTTCATACGGGCTGTGTTCATGTAAGCTATGGAAGACATACCAGCTCTTAGGCAGCTGCTGGTGTTAGTTTAATCTGGTAAGGAATTTTATTTAAAGCTTACATAAAAGTATTTTCCTATTGGGTTTCCATGATGATTTTATTGGAATATTAATTAAAGGTGGTGGAGCAGAAGTCCACTTCTGTACCAAGAATAGTCTGTCTCCCAAACTGCTTTTAAGAAAATTTAGCAATTCCTTTGAGGGTTTTTTGGTCCTCTGTTTTGTTTTCACAAAACAGGCTGTTGGCTTTCTGCACTAGTGTCATCCGCCATATGAAACTTTGAAACCTTTTTGTTTTGCTATGAATTGTGTTTATAGATGTTCAGGGTGATTTTTTTTAAAACAGTCTTACAGGTACTGCCTGAGGACATGTCTTTTTTCTCTCTTCAAACTGTTGCTGTATACCATCTGCTGTGTGTATCTGTCTCCTTAATGGATATGCTTTCCTTCCTGAAATACTCAAGGTATGGGCTAGAGCTCAGCCTGTTTCAGTCCAAAAGCTCAATGTCATTTGATGTGGTACCTGGGTCAGAAGAGCAGAGCTCCAATCTTTATTTCACTCTTTCTACCCAGCATTTACTGACTCAAATGTGAGATAAATCATTTATCAGTAATTGCAGGTCTCTTAAGTATGTGTTTCATTTGTTCCATCTTCAATATCTTCTTAGTCCGCTATCACATCTAAAACTTGACTTATTTTTTTAGCATTGGCTTTTGAGGTCATAGGATTTCTTGTGCTTCCATTTGAGAACATGAAAGTTGTTTCATACCTCTTTTATTATTGTCTCTGGCAGGGAGACAGAACCTGAGTGGTACTGCATTTAAAATAACTTTTTTTCTATTTGTAGGCACCTGGCACTTAAAAGCTGTGTGAGGAAAAAGACTTTTAGAAGTAAATCGTTTTAGTTGTACTTCAGTTTGATGACGAGGTTCTGAATTGTGACTTCTTTTTTTCCAGACCTGAGTTCAGAAAACCTCAAAAATTTCTTTAAGATTATCAATGCTTATATTTTCTTATCATCATCTGAATTTTTACAGGTATGTTACCATTATAAATTCATATTAGCACCTTAGTTCCCTACTGGCAAACTATTTTTTCTCTCATGTTGGAAAACTTTGTACACACAAATATTTATACTCTTATTTATGTGTATACACGCATATTGTTCTAATGTTAGCTTTTTATGGCACATGGTGGACAAATATTTATACTCTTATTTATGTGTATACATGCATATTGTTCTAATGTTAGCTTTTTATGGCACATGGTGGACACTTAATCAAATCAGATTTGAGAAAGATTATTATTTAGAATTAACATTTTGTGGATTGATTTAGTACTCTGGTACCTGAAAAGGTCCTATGCAGGGTAGTAATAGTTACTCTAATTATCCTACCAGATTAAAATTATGATCATAAATTCTAGCAAAAATTGAACTACAGATGATATATTTTGTTCTCACATCTTCATTAGAAAATTCATTGAGACTCATTGTTTAAAAAACCAGCAAGGTTAAAAAAATCAACAAAATGCTTAGATTAGATTTTAATTAGTTCAGGAAAGATGAGCATTTTTCGCAGATATGATCTTTGAAGAGAAGATGTGTCTTTGGACATATATAGTCCCTCATGTGTTGTGTTTTGAAATATATACACATAGATACAAAATGTGTTTGCGTAATACCTTCTTCATTTCATTTCAGATGTATGCTGCTGACTTATGCCGATCATTTTGTGAACTTTTGAAGGACATAACTACTGAAGGTCAAGTTCAAGTTTTAAAGGTAGAGCGTAATAAGAATTATACCTGGATATTCAGCTCTATACATCGATTATTTTTGCTAGTGTTTTGTCAGGTTAGAGTAATATTTTCAAGAATGATGAATGTAGAACATGTAGAAGAAAACAGCTTATTTAGCACACATTGACATTGGAGTCAGTGGTGTTTTAAACTACATATTTAAAGTGTGTGTGTGTGTATAGAGAGTGTGTATATACACACATGTATTTTTTTAAAATACTTTTCCCAAAAGAATATCAGTATAGCCTTAAATAGAGCACCCTGAGAGATAATTACCTAACACACTCTTCCTGTACCCTCTCTGCAGTGCTTTCATTACTTCATGTGCTTCCAAAGTGTTGTCCTTAGGTAAATCAGTTCTAAGCTTGTTTGAGTCCTCTCTGTATAGATAGATTTAGATTAAGAGACCCTGATATCTTTCTCATATGATTATTTTCTAGATTACTAGGGAAAGGTGGTTAGTGAGGGCTTGGATCTTCATGAAAATAGTTTGTTCTACAGCCTGGCAATAGCACACTTTAACAGCCAGATGACCAGTCACTGCATTGCAAAGATAAAGCTATGTATAGAAAATCTCGAGACCACTGAGTTGCAAAACAAGGGGTTTGGGTGAAAGTAACTTGATTTAATCTTTGTCTGTCAGTGGATTCATGGAAGTTGTAGAATGCTAATCAAAGCTGTTTATTTCTAATTGAATTTTAGAATGGAGAAGAGTACCACAGTATAAAACAGAAGATAGTTACACTTCTAATTAAAAAATAAAAGGGCAAAATCAATCTCATTAATGAGTTTTAAGAGTTGTCCTAAATCAGTTTTCAGCTTGGTTCAGAATTCAGAAAAAATTTCATTGTTTGGACAAAAATGCAACATTAAGAAATGATTCAACTGTAAAATCAAAATCATACTTGTGTGCTGATTTGTGTTCATTTGGAGTGTTCCTAATAAAAATGTGCAAAGATAATTATCTAATTGCTCTATCTAGCCATCCAAATCTGAGTTTTGTCTGTACCCTATCAACCAGTATTGATCCCTTTGCTAATACAAACATTAATAATGTTATATCTACTAATTCTTTTAATATTAGTTTTCCTTGTCAGTATTCAATACCAGTAAGAAAAATAATCATAGTTCAATTTTTGTAATGGCACATTTGAAAAACTGGCAAGATAAGGGTTAAGTAGTAAGTCTGCATATGTATGTGTATTATTATAAAAACTGTTAAGGTGATTTTATGATAAAATAAGCACCAAATGATCAAGGTTCACTTTCTATTTTTTCTGCATTTCTGTATGACTGCTAGAACCTAATAGGTGTAGAGCCAAGCTTTTCCAATCTTTATTGAATGTTGGATGTATGTGCTCTCTATCACAGTCCTTTGTGTAGCGTACCTGCACTTGTACCATGACATAGTGTTCAAAGAGTCTTTGCTTTTGGCATAACTTGCTATTGTAATGGCAACAACTGCTTAAGTAGAGTTTTTCAAAGTACTCAGTACTTTCAAAGTACTAAGAAACTGTTTTCACATAACCTTCAAATGGTATTATGAAAGAGATGGTATGAAATTCATAAGATTTTTAAATATTAAGCATGATACTTTAAATGTGCCTTCTGAAGAATTTCAGGAAATAAAGTTGGAGTATGCACTGAAAGATACTTGAGTAGTAACTGTAGTGTGTTATTAGTTATGTTTCCATTGGCTGCACTGACTGGAAACTGTTATTTATAAAATTTGGACTTGAATTCAGTTCATTATAAACACAATGGAGGAAAAAAATTAGATCCCACCTACCTCTTTGGCGGGTTGCACAACTGCTTGCGGAATCCCAGGACAGAAAACAACAGGAGAAGTTGATAGTCCTCCCCGTTTGTAGTTCCTGCTGTGAGGAGCTTAAGGACTCTAGTTCTGGAATTTAACATGTCAATTCCTCTCTATCAATACTATTATTTAGAGTCTATAGTTGGGCAATGTTTGATGCAGCAGCTTTTAATCAGATCTCTAAAGTGGAATGATGCTGCTAATATAGTATTATTTATCCATTTGGCTCCCAGTGTGGCCTTGCATTAGCCACAAGATTTGTCCAGTATACTTTCCTAGTATACACCTTCCTAGTATCCCTATTTGCATCCAGAGGGGTAACTGAGCTATAATCCATGCAAGTATTTTTACAAAATGGAAAATGTTTTGTCAGGTGTCACTATGCTGACTTGTTAAACAAAAAAAACCCTAAGATAAATATTGGGAACAGAAACACCCAGGAGTGTTCTCTGAAATATTTTCCTACAGTTTTGGCTGGATTGAAAATAAATATTAGAACAGTAAATAAATGGATAAGGTTAAAAACTGCTAATTTGCACTGATAAGATGATTTATTGCAAGATTGCTGAGGCTTGATGTGACTTGATTGTCTAATTATCTAAGACAGACAGTATAAGCTTTGAAAAGACTCTGTACAAGGACAAATGAGTTAGCAAGAACTTCCAGTACCTGGAAAGGATGAGTGAGGGAAAAGTTATGTTAACATCTATGTAACAGTATATTAAAGGTCTACAAAATTGGGAGGCATTGAAAGGGATTAACTGCTGAACATCTGTCTCAAGGCAAGAAGTAGGTGGCATTAAATGAAGCCAGTAGGAACAAAGATCAAAAAGAAAAAAAAAGATTTAGGGGAGACTGGACAAGAACACACAAGGAAATACTCTTCTGGAAGTCCCTCTGAGCTGAAAGTAGGTGGAAACTGAGAAGAGTGTTTAAGGGAGGTACCTTTATGGTATCTTTATATGCTTTATCCAAATCAGTGTATAGATGTGTGGTCTTTGTTTTTACTTACCTGTAGGAGTGAACAGGTATTAGCCCATTATTCTTACAGCCTCTTCCCCTCTTCATCTTGGTACAAGGGGAAAGCCCAAACAGCTGGGTGAAAGAAAGCCTGAAGAACATGGAAAAAAAATTGCTTCAGGGAACAGCTCGTGGGGGAAGAGAAGAGCTGAGAAGCAAAGGCTAAAGAATGTAAAAACTGGGAACCAGAGCAGGGTATCAGGAGTATCACATCTGAGAGCACTTGTGGTTACTTGATTCGCTGCAAAGAGATGGTAGGTCCTAATCTTCAAAAAAGTGACAGGACAAAGATATGGAAATAAGCCTTAAACTGTAGGTATTCCTCCCTGCCAACCCATGTCATCCAGCTGCTTTTCCTGGAGCCTTATCAAGGTCCTTCCTTCCAACCCACCTCATCAACTTTGCTGGGGCCAGGAGGAGGCTGATGAGGAGGAGGTGCTTGGCTAGGTGGGTTTCTCTTGGCATGTCAGTTTTCATCAAGTCTGTTATGCAGATCAGGTTTGCAAAGTACTTCACTAGAATATGCTTTTAGCAATCCTGGTGTTTGCTGGTATTCAATGGTAAATGTCCTACCAGGACTTTATGTATAGACCAGTATATGTAGTTTTAAAGCTTCAGGTAAGATTTTAAAATGTACTTTACTAATTGTCTAATTTGCTCTTGTTCTTAAGGTTGTGGAAAATGTCCTAAAAGTAAACCCTGTTTTGGGTCCTCAAATGTTTCAACCCCTTCTGCCATCAATAGTCAGGGGGATTATAGATGGGGAGGTAAGAGTTACTCTTTAACTACTCTCTACTTTTCCTTTTGAACAGGAAAGTACCTTCTGTAATCTGGCCTAGGTGTTTTTTGTGTTGATGTTCCATTTTCACTTGCTTTAAGAGCATCTGATAGAACTTTGACAGCTGTTTTAAAAGTCTGTAAGAGTAGCACAAGAGATAAAGCAACATATCCATCACTTATTTTGTCATCTAGTGTTTATTTTACTAAAACAACACAAATTTTATTCTGCCATTCCTACACTATTAACACTGATGCTTAGTTAGATCCTTTGAAGGTGTTGGGAGTTTTTTGTTGGGGTTTTTTTGAGGCACTTATACTACTCCTTTTTAAGTGTACCTGCACCAGAGAAAAGCAAAGCGGACAAGGAGAAGACTGACCTCTTTTTTCAAATTGATTTATCTAGTATGAAGAGCTGAAGGATGTGAAAATGCTTTGTGTGAGATAGAAAAGGCTTTAAGATTTTGCTTGCTTACATGTCTTAAGTTCTCGTATTTGTCTCTTTGCCTTCTACAAATCTCCATGCTGGATAAAAAGGAGTAAGATCAAATATGCTTTATCTGTGTTGAACCTTGCAGTACTAGCAGAGAAAAAAATACATTAATCAGCAGAATCAGTGGGTGGAATTCTCTACACTTTTGATTTTTTTGATCAAAACCTTTGCTTTTTTCAGAGCTGAAGACTTTCAGATATCAATATTTGACTCCCATTATTATTTAGCTAAATAAGATATTTCCAAGATTAAGTCAAGTAATAATTGCTTAGCAATGTACTTTTTGCTGTACAGAACACAAAAAAGACTGTTTGAACAGTTTGCAGTTTAAGAAGACACAAAACTGGAGAGTGGATTATTAAAATGTCTTCTGATTTAAGACTGTAACAAATTCATTGCTCCCTATTCAAAAAGGTATTAATCTGTGTTAATATTCTAGGGTAAATGTTGGCATTTTGTTTTTCAAGTAGGCAATTCTACAAAATACATACTGTTAAATTGTTAGATGCTGAATTTAATACAAAGAAATCTGTAGCTTATTTGAAAATTAAAAGTAATAACAAAGGATAATAAAGTAAGGAGCTTATTACTGTATCCAGTTAATTTTGAGACACTTGCAAGTTATTGGCAAAGGTATTATAGTTTCAGTGAAATAAGTAACAACTTCAGAAATACTAAGCACTTCCTAATGTTACTAAAATTGTAAATAGTAATTTTAAACCATAATCAATTTTGAAAGTAATTTTTTAACAGTACAATATACTGTTTATTCCTTAAGATGCAGGTTTTTAAATTTAAAGTAAAATCACCTTGCAAGTTGTCTTGGCTGTTTGGAGGAAACTGACTTTGAGATTTCCATAGTTTTCCTATTGTAAGAATTGAGAAACTCTGGTAATGATTGCTCGCTCTGTCTTGTGTTCTTAGAGGCTTTTAAATTACAACCTGTAATTTCAAATTTAATAAAATACATAAAGGATGCATGCAAGTATTTTCCTTGTATTTCTGCTCTATATGTTAAGTATTTTTCTCTTAATTAAACTAAGCACTCTTGGTTTACTTTTGTTTCAGAGATATCCAGTGGTAATGTCTACTTATCTGGGGATCATGGGTAGAGTTCTACTACAAAATGCAAGGTTTTTTTCATTACTTCTGAACCAGGTGGCTTGTGAATTGGGTCAGGAGGTAAGGATTTTTTTCTTGGTGTTTCAGCTGGATTGCATGTGCAAGTCTTGCATTCTTTTGACCTGAAAGAATTTCTCCCTCTGTTTTCCATGTTTTTTTCTCCCCAGTCCACCTTGGAAAGGGGCCCTTTCCCCTCCTTCATGTTCTCACAACTACCCTAAAACATCTCATTAGAAGTTTTATACAATCTTTAAATTCTCTTCCCACTGCATCCCACAATAAGCCAGATAAACCCCATTAGTTTGCATGGTATTGCAGGGTGTTTCTTTCCTTGTGCCATCTTGATGGGTCTTGCACCAGGGATGATGGTCTAATCATTCTCTGAGTTCCTGGGTGTATCAGGTTCAGTAGTGTTCTGCTACAAGTGTTCTACTATGTCTTTAAATGAAATTTTAGTAATTTTCTTAGGTATAGTAGAGTTTTCAAACAGGAAAAGATGAGTCTTTTTTTTTACTTGTCACCAGTGCAAGTAAAACAGAGTAAGTTCACATGCTTTCTATGTATTAGACAGTTACAGGAGAACTGTTTGGGTAATTCACCATTCTGAATCAGTTCTCTGTCCATGAATTAAATGCATTTCTAACTTCTAGGTTCTAATTAATGGTGAGGTTGCTCAGGGTCTAGAAGCACTGTCATAGAAAATTTAACAAATACCTGTTGCTTGCTGTTTCTGTCAGGTATACGTAACTGTATGGTATCTTTTCCAGATGAAGAATGTATTCAGTTGGTAGAAAAACTAAAATAAATTCTTTTCTAAATATGCTGAAGTACTTATGAAAAGGAATGTTCTGTTTCCCATTGCAGTTGGACCAAATTCTTGGTAACATAATTGAAATGTGGGTTGATCGGATGGATAACATCACTCAGCCAGAAAGAAGAAAACTTTCTGCTTTGGCGTTGCTTTCACTTCTGCCATCATTGAATAGGTAAGCAAACATACAATGCCTTAAATAAGAATGCTTCAAAGGCCCTTGAGATGGTTTCTAAGGTATTTCACAATTCTGCACATACATATTCCAATATAAGTAGTTTTGTTGCCTCTTTTTTTGCCAAGAGAAACTTAAAAATGTAGAATTTTCATGCTACATTGTATTAACTTCCTATGTGGCTTCATAGTAATATAGTCACCTTTCTGCTATTTCATGGAAAATGTCATTTAATAAAAGTGAGAAAACAGCACTGCATATTTTATTGTCCATTCTCCTATTAATATTGAACTAGCCGCTTCTCTCATCTATGATTAAGTAGTTGCTTTAGTTGGCTTGTTAGTATTTTGGTGTCCCTTCAAGTGAACAATGTTCATTCAGTTTTCTTTCCTGTTGTGGGTAGATCTGAACTTTCATCCTGGTTTTCACCTTTAACGTTAAGTGGAAGAGTTGCTGTGAGAGACTGAAACAGTTTTTGCATTGTAGATTTTTATAGCAAGCAGCTTTTACTATTTTCCTTTCTCTAGCCATAGTCATTGCTGAATATACATACAAAATGAAAGTTTTTAATGAAAATGCTGAATAGTGTTACATGGACTTCTAAATTGTCTCTACTAGAATTCATGTGTAACACATGTTTAGGCGAGAGTTCAATCTGTATTTACCTTCAGATTATTCTTGTCTCTTTGAAAGTCAGGAAGACAAGACTGCATGAGTTTGTTTAGTCTGCCGGATTTCCTGGGAAGTCTTAAGTATTGTCCAATGGGAATTTAGACGTTGCTCACAAATCCTAAAGCTATGTTAGTATCTGTAAAACTGTAGAATATGTAGTCACTACCTAAAAAATCAGGGAACTCTTATACATAAAACTTAGAGGCTTCATTCCTTTTAATGTGCACAGAAGCTTTCCTTTTTTGTCCTAGATCATCAGGACAAACATCTAGCTAAAGGTGAACCAAGCAGCTGCTTTATGAGAAAGCTTTTGGGTTTTTTTAGTAAATATAACAATGTTATATCACTTATGAGTATATTTGAAATGTTCTTAAAGAGGTGCTGAACTACAGGTCTGTCTTACTGTGAAGTTTCTTTTAAAGAGAGGAAGGAAAAAAGAAATTGCTTTAGATAACTGTGTTATTTTGAACTGCCTTCAGCTGCTCCAAACTTCCTGCTGTAAGAGCCAATTACTTCTGGCAGTCCTTATCATAATAAAACCTCCTGCAAATGACAGCTTTATGTTTCAGATACTCAAACCATTTAAGAAAGCCGCTTCTCAAATAAAAAGCCTCTCTTTAGTGGACATATTTATGTCAAAGCTATGAAAATGTTATTATACAACTGATAGACTGCCAGGGCCAAACATACCTTCAGACAGAATGTGTGAAATTGATTGAAAGTGATTGTTCCTTATACTACCAAACAATGTGAGTCACTCTGTTTTTTCCATTTCCTAGGGATTGTATTACATATGCTTGCTGCATGTCACATCTGAAAGTTTTGTTAAACGTAAAATTTTTCAAAAGCAGGCTTCTCCTGCAAGTCCATTTGCAAAGCTTAAGCAAAAATGTTTTAAACATAATACGGTATTTAAACAAAATATTTTGATTCATATAAGCAACATTTTCAAGAAAAGCTGAAGTATTTTTTCCTGTTGGAGTACCTTGCCAACCGTGTTCCTGATTAGGTATTACTTTGAACATCCAAAGCCAGTTCAAGATTTCTCAGCTGCAGAGACAGAGCAGAATTATGTCTCCTGAGGATGGCCATGAGATGGGCTTGCTTGGGAAGGCCAAGCTGAGGGTGAGGTTCTACCCTCAGCTTGCTCCTGTGCAATGGTCAAGGGTAGTACCAGTGGCAAGCTCAGGTTTTCAAGATTCAGCTATAGGGAAAACAGGCATCTGCACTGTGTCTAGCACTTCCTGAAGATTTTGCTCTTTTTGCCAGTTGCTTCCTCTAGCCTATAGCTGCAGCTGTCCCAAGAGCATCAGGTTATTTTAGAGAGGAAAGGGAGGGAATAGACAAAAGTACTGGAGGAAAAATGAAGATAACATGTGTTCTTAGTCTTCCCTCAGAGTTGCTTTACGGATAAAATGTTGGGGAAAATATTAAGGAGTGACTTTTTTTATTCTCCCTCTAAACTCCATACTATTACTTCGTTGCCTTTAGGTACTTTTCTAGTTAGTGGTCATGTTTATAATTGCAGTCTTGGGACTTTCTGCTTTTTAGGGGAAGCCAAAGCTTCTATCATTATTCATTTAAAACCAGTATGGCAAAAATATTTTCCTGGTTCAAATATAGCGCCTTTGACAGTGTCACGAGTGAAGGATTTTAGAGCAGATAAGATAGGACTCACTGCAGAGCAGTTGTAGTTCACAGTTGTTCTCAGGCCAATTAGTTGGACTAAGCAGGTTATAAAGTGACAGTTTATTAGCCAAACTATAGCTTTCTTGTCTAGGCAGTATCATCCACAGGTACATGCAATGACGTATCTTCAGTACTAACAGTACTGTTGCATTTTTATCATGTATGCCTATAGTGCTTCGATCCAGCATCCTGTTTATCTTCCAACACACAGCTGCACATTGTGTTAGTCTTTAGAAGTTCACATTAAAAAAACGCAAACAATAGCTGCTTCTTTCCTGATTAGTGTGTTGCAGCACCTTTTCACTTAGCAGTAATTTCCTGGTATTACTTGGGGTTTTTGCATAATCTAAATACCGTGTAATTATCTGCATTTGCTATCCGAGTCTGGCCATTCAATGTTAGCATTTTTTGTGTCTGATATATGCATCTGTATTACGTGCCACATTTTGTACTTTCACTGCCTGTTTGCCACTCATATTATCCACATGCATCTTCATTCATTAAAAGCTCTTGATACTTCATAAAATAAAGACCTTTGTCTTTAAAATGATGTATAACAGTAGGGTCCAGTAACAAGATTGAGGCAGTAGGGATACACTTATGGATTAATGGTGTCTCCATGTTCAGCACACAAGGGAAGTATGCATAGATGCACTATAGCTACAACAGTGAGGGTTTTTTGAAAAACTTGAAAGGGCTTGAAGTTCGGTGGAGGAGAATCATATCTGAGCTAGGGTGTGAGACGTGAGAGGCGACAGCAACCTGGATGTGCACATTCACAAATGTCATAATTTCCTGGTCTAGTTCAGTCATATTCCAGTTTGTCTACAATCTTAATGGCTTGTTTGCGAACCTACAGCTTCAAGAGTACTCTTCTAGTACAGTACAGTAGATGTAGTTGGGTTTTATTAGATGTGCTCTTGGTCCCCAAAGCAGTGAACATGGTCAGGAGCAGCAGCCTAACTTGTCTTTAGGCCACTGTGGAAAGAATGCAGGGGCCCCCCCACTATCTCAAGTGCTACATTTTGAGATACACTTCTTCATCATTCTTTGTATTTCCTGACACCAAAGTGGCTAAAATTGTACCTCTTCCCCTTCTCGTTACCTGTGTATATCTGGAAATAAGCAGTTTGTTTTCTGCACTTTTGTCACTTTGTATAATGTCAGCATTACAATGTTCTGGAATGTCCTTATTCTGGCATATTGAAAGCTTTCAATGATTTATTTAGCAAAGTAGATTTCTTTTTTATTCTTCCAGTTCTTATCTGTGTATCTTGGTAGAACACAATACTGAAAGATGCTTAAGAGTAATAGGAATATTTTAGTCTCTAATAGGAAATGTAAACAGAATTTGAGTCAATGATTAGCTTAGGTTGGTGTGGTACGTAACTGTAAGTACAGGTAGCATTTGACACCATTTTGAAAGCTAAGTACTCCCCTTTTGCTGGTAAGTGTTATTAACGCTATGCCTATCATTCCTGAATGGGAGATTGCCAAGTTTGCTTTTACTCAAAGTCAGTGCTTTCCAAACCGTCCACTGTTGGTGGACTTTGTTCCATTTTGGTGCTCGAGGATAGGTTCATTCCTGGTGGACCTCCCAGAACAGAGTGGTACCACTCCAATTTAGAGGAGACTCTACTGAGCTTGAAATATGAACCATTTTAATTGATCTTGTCTTTTTCCTTTTTCATTAGTGATACACAAGTATTTCCACTTGCCAGTGTTAATTTTTCCCCTTTGAGTCAAATGTGTTTGTCTGGAAAGTCTCTTGTGAGGAAAAGGTTAAGAGCCTAAGAGTTTCTCCAACGTTGCTCTGCTCATTTCTAATTGTTATGTAAATGAATGTCTGCTTTTCCTCACCATGTATCAAATCTGATATGTCAGCCAGTATGAGTTCTGCCAATGAGATAATTGGCATTCTGTGAGTATAAGTACTTACAGTATGCAATTATAAATCTTCATTTATAAGGTTATTACAGAAGTTTTTCCTCTGTCATTTGTTAAAGTTACTTTGTTAGAAATTTAATTTTCCTCTCAAGAAGTTGTTTATATGTAATGTTAGGAAATGGCAAGAAAGTGCCTAATAACATGTCACGTTCTCCTTCAGGGTAGTTATGTCCTCATTTATAAAGACAGAATTTGTTACACAGCTAACTTGTACATCCCCCTTTCTTTGTAGGGATGATCCTCTGAAGCCATTTCCCTATCTTCCCCTCCTTTTTTTTTTAATTCTTCCTCTAGTCAAAGGTGTGCTCACCCAAGCATCTAATAGACTACTAGTATTAAAACGAGCTCTTTAAATTATGATTTTGCAGATATCATCCATGTTTGGCCTTGGATTTGTTTAGTTTGCCTGCCAGGTAACAATGCAGTTTTAATAATATCAGTGAAAAATGTGGCTTTGGTCTTAGTCTGAGTATCAGAGTCTGCATAATTCAGTGTTACATGTAATACCACAACGTCCTTAATTGTATGTCACATCATAGCATTGGCAAGAGGATACACTCTTTAAACCTTCCTTGTTCACAATCTCCATTAATTTTTCTCCAATACATGATTGTTAGTATGGACTGGTCAGGAACAAATTATCATTTCCCATAAGACCCATAAGGCTTGTTTACAAGGGAAAATGTACCAAGTGATGGCAAGGGATGAATGTCACTAAAGGCAGCTGAACTGCTACAAAAACCAAACTGCAGTCATAAGGGATTGATTACTGCTGATGTCTTGCTTTTGTCTGTGGCCTATATAAAGAATTTCAGAATTCTTTCCTAAAACTCTTCTAAATATAATCTACCCTAAAATTGAATGTTTTAATTATATAAAAGACACCAAAAGATGATATTGGACTAAATAGCTTTCTTCAAACTTTCTGTCTTTGCCCTTTGTAACATGCAGCTTACATGTTTGCAACTTAGTTATTGAGTAAGCAGTGAGTAAAGTATAGCATATTATTAATACTGTGTAAAAACCACAAGATTGCTACAAACTTAAAAAAAAAAAAAATTAATACAGTTTTGTAGGTGGTTTTCCACCTGAGTTTGTTCTGAGCTGTTTTGGTACACCTAGTTACCTCTCTGCCCTATACTCTAAAATTTGAGACTGCCTGAGAGTAGCTGAGATTTTTGATGACTTCTCTTAACAGCGCCAGAGTGTTATGATAAGATACCAAAAGTGGTTAACACACAACCCATGTCACTACAAGAACTTCTGCAAAAAAGTGTTGTCTTAATTAACATTTCATATTCAGTCAATTTAATGAGAAAATGAGGGTTTAAAACGAAACATCAGGTTTTGATATTAAGGAAATGCCTAGTGTAGAGAATGTTTGTATTTTTAAGGAAGAAGTAGCTTTTGTATTGTGTGTGGGGGGTTTCTCTGTAGTACTTTTCAAGAAATGCACTAATTGTTTGTTTTTTCTCTTTGTAAAATTTTTAGAAGCTATCAGTTGCTAATGCCAAGTGCATGCCCATCCTGTCTCCTAAACTAGCAGGCAGTGTGCTGCTGAAAGCTGTACAATTGGATTTGGTTTTAAATCAATTTCTAGAAGGTGAATTAGTTATTCTGGTTGAAATTTGGAAAATTGCTTTGCGTTCTTTAAACCTTTTGGTCTGAATTGCATTCATATTGAGTACACTTCTTACTGCTTTTATAGTTTGAGCAGTTTACTAAATATTGTAGTGAATGTGTCCTGGTTTCAGCTGGGACAGAGTTAACTGTCTTCCTAGTAGCTGGTACAGTGCTATGTTTTGAGTTCAGTATGTGAAGAATGTTGGTAACACTGATGTTTTCAGTTGTTGCTCAGTAGTGTTTAGTCTAAAGTCAAGGATTTTTCAGCTTCTCGTGCCCAGCCAGCGAGAAAGCTGGAGGGGCACAAGAAGTTGGCACAGGACACAGCCAGGGCACCAGAACCAAACTGGCCAACAGTGTATTCCATACCATGGGACGTCACATCTAGTTTAGGAACTGGGAAGGGGGGGGCGGGGAATCGCCGCTCAGGGACTGGCTGGGTGTCGGTCGGCGGGTGGTGAGCAATTGCACTGCACATGGTTTGTACATTCCAATCCTTTTATTATTGCTGTTGTCATTTATCATTGTTAGTTTCTTCTTTTCTGTTCTATCAAACCATTCTTATTTCAACCCATGAGTTTTACTTCTTTTCCTGATTTTCTCCCCCATCCCACTGGGTGGGTGGGGAGCGAGTGAGCGGCTGCGTGGTGCTTAGTTGCTGGCTGGGGTTAAACCATGACAGAATGGTAAAGGCTAAAGCTTTAAATATAGTTAGTTTCAGCATATCACATCCGTGGGTTTCATTGATGGCCAAGCTTTTTGTTATTGTTTTGTGACTTACTGCTCACTCCATAGAAGACTTTAGCTTTTTGTCAGTTTGCATGACAAATGCAGTTAATTGGTGCAATAATTATTTATTACTAGGTGAGAAATTTAACAATTTCTCAAAGTGAGCTCTTAGTTTCATAAGAACTTTCTGTCATATTATTTTAATAGAGTCTATAGCCAAATAAGATTTATAGAAGGGAACTTACTTTCTTATCCTCAGTGGGGAAAAATAATTCTATAGTTTTCATTTCTTATTGTTTCTCAGCATGTTGTAAAACCTGCTTGATAATTTAATCAAAAATAATAAATGCCAAAGTTAAAAAGGAAAGCAAGTTACAAAGCTTCATAATTTTGAAATAGATTTTGTGATGTATGTTTACATATACAAATGTTAAGTACTGTGGGTTTATTAAACAGGAATGTTTTTGCTTGTTTATTAATCTGACATTACAATTTCTTTGTCTGTGTCTCCCCTTTGTAACTATCACTGTTGCTAGTAGGAGAGTGTGGTGGGTTGACCCTGGCTAGGTGCCAGGTGCCCACCAAAGCTGTTCTATCACTCCCACTCCTCAGCTGGACGGGGGAGAGAAAATATAACAAAAGGCTCGTGGGTCAAGATAAGGACAGCTTAATAAAGAAAGTCATGTGCAAAAGCAGAGGAAAACAAAAGATTTTGTTCTCTACTTCCCATCAGCAGGCGATGTCTGGCCACTTCCTGGGAAGCTGGGCTTTAGTACATGTAGTGATTGCTCTGAAGACAAACATAAATAACGAATGCCCCCACTTCCTCTCCCCTTTACTTAGCTTTTATCACTGAGCTGACATCACATGGTATGGAATATCCCTTTGGCCAGTTTGGGTCACCTGTCCTGGCTGTGTCCCCTCCCAAGATCTTGCCCACCCCCAGCCTGCTGGTGAGGTGGGGAGTGTTGGAGAGACAGCCTTGGTGCTGTGCGAGCACTGCTCAGCAGTAGCCACAACACTGTTGTGTTATCAACACCTTTCTAGCTACCAATACAGAGCACAGCACTCTGAGGGCTGCTGGGAGGAAAATAGCTCCGTCTCAGCCAGACCCGATACAGAGAGTGGAATAGCACTCTGTGGAACACAGAAATTTTCGGTAACTGAAGCAGCAAATCAAGATTTTTTTTACTTGGGCAGGAATATTCATTAGAAAGAATCTGCAATATTTGAGTTAATCAGAAATTTTGAGATAATCTCGATGATAATGAGAAAAACAAAAAAGGGGTTTGAGGTCTGATAACATTAATAAAGTGTCTATGGCAGGTGTTACTGGATGTAGGTAGGTGAAATGAGATTAAATGTTGATGTGTATGCTACCCAAGCAGTAGATTAGTAGCTGAATTACTTCGACTTGCAGTCATATCTGGAGAATGATGCGAGCAGAAGGTGGTAGGTATTTGAAAACAAAACAAGAAAGTTGTATCATAGGCCACCTGCGGAGAATAAAAGCAGAGGGAAGGAAGACCTGCAAGAGGAGGTACTTGCTAAATACACAGTGCAAGGGCAACAGATAGTTTCACTCTTACAAGCTCAAAAGAATAATTACAGTGCTAAAAATTGACTTTTCTCTATTTTGTGAGCTTTAATGTAATTTTGTAGTGATTATGAGAATGAAATCCCTCTTCAAAAATGGGCTTTAATACGTTTTAAAAATGGGTAGCTTTAGAACCTGTTTTTGAACTTGGTGCATGTTTTTCTGCTGTACAGAAATTGGAGTTGGATGACTATTTTATGCTAGCTAATATTCATAACCTGAGTTATATTGGCTTTAATCTAACACGGATCAGTGAGAAAATAGAGGTGGTTTGGAAAGACTGCACTGGGTGCAGTGCTTGCATGTTCTTTCAGCTACTTTGACCTGTCATTTTATGCACAATTTGACAAATTGCTGTTGCTCAGACTTTCATACTTGCATTGACAAGGAGTCACTGTTGAACTAGATTTTAATATGTTAAAAAGCAATGGCATTAGTAACCTTATCAGTGCTAGCATATTAAAATAAGATTCACTTCAGGATTCAAAAATCATTTTCTCTGTTGCCATGTGAAGTTGTATTCAGATATAAACCTGGTGTTTCTATCACTGGAGAGCAGAATTTGCAGTGAATAAAATATACCACTATTGGAGCTGCCTAAACTTGTTTGAAAGAAATGTTTGGGGTTTTCCTGTTTAAGTGTTTCCCTTAGTTTTCGATTAGTAATGAATTTTATTGTTTTAAGTACAAGCCAGCTTGAGAAATGCTGATCCAAGTTGTATGTGTATCCCGGTCTTTTTTATGGTTTTCCCCAAAACGGTATCAGTTATGTGGCATGTTATTTTGCCTCTCATTCTTAACAGATACTGCTTTCAGAGACTTTAACAGCGTGTGCTATTGATGGAGCAGTGCCTGGAAATGACAATCCAGTCTGCTTTACAGGCCTCCAGGTGCTGTATTTACAAAGTGCAAGACAGGACTTTCTCCAGATTTCCTAGTGCAAACTGAAAGGAGCCATGACCTGGATTAAGATTTTTCTTCCTCATTTTGTACATAGGATCTGAGAATCGGAAAGGTCAGCAACGCACTCAGAACCACAGTGGCAGCTAGGGTTTGAGCAAAATTGTTATGAATATTGATAAAGTACCTTTAGTACAAGGCCACAGAGACATTCAGCCACTTAACTGGGCACCAGCTTTCATTTATCTGGTCAGTATTCTATTGATTTCTCTAAATTATCATGTTATCTGATATCCCATAGAGCTTCAGCAATTCCTTCAGTCTTTCTAAATATGTTAATTTTGGCATTTTGCAAAAAGGGACATCTATTAATATTTGTCTCTTAAAATTCTTTTTTTAGATTGGGACTTGCTTCTTTTAGCCCTGTGGGATTGTTTCACACAGCATATCTTGGAAGAAATAATTTTTAATGATTTCTTTACCCACGTAAATATCAGCATGAACAGGCTATAGATAGTGAAGCTTAGGTTGGAGATAATTTCCTGTTTGAAGTAATTTTTCATTTTCGGTCAATCTCTGTTTTTCTCCTCACGTGACTCTATTTGACCTGGATAATCTTTTTCAATCACTCTTACTGTTCTCTCCCCCATATCTGGGGTACTTCCCTAATCATCCTGGGAACTGTTCAAATCTATGCAGTGTTTGCCCTTTAAGGAAATGACATGCCATTTTATTTTACTTTATATCAATGATTATATTAAATACTGTGAAAAAATAAAATGTGAAAATAAATAGTTAAATCTAAAGAACAATTAATTTTCCTGTTAGTTTAATGGTGTCAGAAAAAAGAACCAAATGCAGCTCCAATTCTGGGTTGTAACTGTTATAGGCTTTGTCTAAAGTGGCACATGGACCAATTTTGCTGGTCCTGCTGATTTCTTTCTTTAGACGAGATATTATAAGAGGTGTTGACTCTTATAGAATTAAAGGCTTTTAGTTTTTGTCTTTTTTTTTTTTTTAAAAAAAACCCCAAACATTCCTCTGCATCCCACCTCTAGGTAATTTTGGCCAGCTCAAGTTGAAAAATTGAAGGAGTATATCTCTTGATACTGAATGTTTTACAGATTTCAAACATAAAAAGCCAGTTATATATGGTCAAAAACATTTTTTTTAAAACTTCAGAAATTTAAGTTTCTTTTGGCAGAATTTGGAAGAAAGCCTCTTCAGAAGCACGTCCTTGTCTATTCTGCTTCCTTTGCTCATGTGCTTCGTGCATTTCAGCTTGGATTATTATAGACAAAGATATTGGGGTGATATTTTGCCCTTTAAGTGAACTCGTGCTTCCTGCGTGGGATCATTGTGGCCAAAGTGACTTGATGATTCTTGTGCTGTTGTGTCTCTTACTTGGCTACGGCTACTGATGGGCTTTGTCATTTTCGTTTTGCTGAGCAGAAGGTCTTGTTACAGTACAAATTGTGATTTTATAGTTACCTTGCTATTTGTAGGCTTAGTCTCTAATTTACTATCTCATTTTGTTGTTTCCTGTTTCCCCGTTTGATGATGTGACTGGATTTAGCAGGTATTTAGTCCCTGTGATGGATAAACTGAGGATGTATCTCCGGTACTTAAGCGAGGGAGATATTTATAGCACACATCTGCACTGAGTGTTTATCTGCACAAGGGACACTGCAGGAAACAAAAGCTGTGGACCAGAGGTGTGTGGTTGTCACAATATACCTAGTCCTCTGTGGATAAATCGGCTTTCAAAAAAAGTGGCCTCAAGTGCAACTTAACAGAGTGCCTGGATCAAGTCTGAAGTACAACAAACAGGCAGCAGCCAAGTACCACATCAGGTGTTTCTCATCTCTGAGATTCCCTGGGCCTCTGTGGGATTGCTGGCAGGGTGTGCCTTGCTGAAGTGCCAGAGACACGGGGGCTCTGCCCTCCAGACCCACCTCCCTCTTCTCCCTCTCTGCTGGGCTGCTGGAGTGTGTGCGAGTGTGCTGGCCGCCGTTCGGCTCTGCAGACAGAGAGAGAACAGCGTGAGTGTTGCTACTGATGTAATAGAACGTTTCAGATTCTGGCCGAAAGATAAAGGATTTACAGGTAATGCAGTAGTGCTGTTACAAATAGATATGCTTTATTCCAAAAGTTATACCTAACTTAGGTAAAACACTTCTGAGCTCTCCTAGTTAAAAACAATAGTTTAAAAAAAACAAAACAGCAACAGCTACAAATTAAGATAGTTTTTGGTTTTCTAGAAACAAATCATTGAGATTTCCTTTCCAACAATACTTCTGAAGCACAGATAAAATGGCTTCCTGTCCCAGGGTTTCCTGTATCCATGGCAACCTCACTTTAACCACTTCTTTCTTAGTTTCCTGCGCAAACAGTTGCAAATCCTGGGGCAAAATGTGAGGGCTCTAGTACGTGGCAATACTGCCTTTACAAAGGTTTCACAGATGAGTATAGTTGGTCAGCTTGAACTGAGTGAACTGCAAAACAGCAAGGTAACAGAAATAATGAACTTCAGATTTGGGGTAAGGCATTGTTTTTTATTTATTTTGAACGTAACTCAGCTGTACAGAAGTAAAATTAAAATTATAAATGAGCCGCCAGTGAAAGGAAACTTGTTTCCAGTTGGCATTTCTACTTGAAAGCTATTGAAACATTTCCTAGTCATTCTTAAGTATAAAAAATAGTTAATAAGCAGTATTTTGAATTTACTGGAAGCCATTATTTTGGCAGCTTAGTTGTTATTATGCTGCAACCAATTAAATATTTTCTGGCTAGGTTAGCAGTACATTTGTTTCATTGTTCATTTATTTTGAAAATTCTTTCAGTGTAGTTCAAACTTACACTTAAGTTTTATTTTTAAACTGCTTATTTGGCATCAAAGGAGAATATATAAAATACCAATCTTGAAAGCAATGCTTATATTTTAAAGACTGTACAAGCAGAATCTTTAAACTTTCAAATTAATAATATTTATAAACTTCTTTTTATCTCTACTAGCGAAGTGAGAGATGAGTGAGAAGGCCAAAGACAGGGATATGTGTGGTCTGCAAAGTTCTCCACCCTGCCTGGGAGCATTCCTGTATATCCTTAATTGTTTTCTTTTGTTGCTGCTCCAGAAGGAGGCTCTTGGCTGTCCAGCTGCTTGCCAGCTCTGCACAGGGAGACAAGTTAGCTGTCGTAATTTAGGGCTTTTGAGCATCCCGCAGAACTTTCCAAAAACAACAATTCTTGTGTACCTCAGTGGGAATAATATATCGCGTGTCACTCCGAATGAACTAAGAGGCTTTCAGAAGCTTGCTGCACTCTACATGGATAACTCCAGTATTTCGTATGTACACCCGAAAGCTTTTGTGGAACTCCCCAAACTGTGCTACTTGCATCTAAATAACAATAATATTAAACGCCTAGATCCAGGAATCTTTGAAGGTCTTTCCAATCTTCATTGTTTATACCTTCAGAATAATCAAATAGCTTTTGTTCCCAGAGGATTATTTAGTGATCTCCTTTCTGTTAGATATTTAACACTTCAAAGAAATCGTCTCAGTGTCCTTGGAAGTGGGACTTTCTTAGGAATGATAAGTCTCCAAACACTTAACCTAGCTGATAATAAGATTTCACGGATATCAGATTCAGCATTTCATCATCTTGAAAACCTTGCATATTTGTTCCTTGAAGGTAACAACTTGACACTTGTGCCATCAAATGCTATTGGAAGGCTCAAAAATCTTGAAAGACTTTCTTTGTCTCACAATCCCATTGGATCAATACATCCTTTTGCATTTAAAGGACTTAACAAGCTTAGATATCTTTCTTTAAAAAACGTAAAGCTAAAATTTATTGCTGTAAATGGATTTTTTGGATTAAACAACCTTAGCCAGTTAATCTTAAGTTATAATGACTTAGAAAATATAAATTCCAGCACTTTTACTTTATTGAACAATTTAATGTATCTGCAGCTAGACAGAAATAAAATAACCAGTATTGGTGATGGTACCTTTGAAAAAATGGGACAGTCACTTAAAATACTCAGTTTAGCATTTAATAATATTACAGAGTTACAACCTGAAGTGCTCAAGCCCTTAGTGTCTTTAACTGATCTACAGGTAAATTATAATCCTTGGAACTGCAGCTGCAAAATGCTTGGGTTACTTAGTTGGCTAGCATCATCTCCTATTTCTGTAAAAATTCATTGTCAGAGTCCCCTGAGTATGCGTGGTAGACCTTTGCATTACATTAAGTGGACTCAGTTTGCAAACTGCAGTAGCCCTACTGCCAGCCCAGAAACAGCGTGGAGTCTAGGATCCGAAGGTGTCCATCACAGCTCTACCACTTTGCTGATGGCATGGCATAAGGGAAACAGGCACAACACATTTGAACAGTTTGTCAGTGCAGAAACTAAATATATTGCTTTCTCAGAAGGAACTACAGCTACATCTGCTCACCCGCAGCCCTATGAAGAAAATGCTGCTGAAATTCCATCGCGGACAACTACAATATTATCAACATTACCGGTGCAAATACCAGCACAGATTATACCTGTTAACAGAACCGTAGAAGAAAAAAGCTTAACTCCAACAGATGCTGCTCCTGTATCATTAAAAACATCCCTATTTTGTACACAACAGGTTGAAAAGCTGAATCAGGCTTTTGACATTTTACTAGGCTTTTTCATTCTGGCTTGTGCTGTGATCCTGTTCTTAACCTGTAAGATTATTCAATTTAGGCAGAAACTAAAGGTGCTGGAAAACTCAGGGGAAAAGAGAATAGAATATTATGGTTTTTATCAGCCTGGCAGATACAACATAACTGACCCAGTGCAGTCTCTGACTCAGAATTCAATGGGGCACTCGGAACTGGACCAAATCAGGCTGCTCAAGCGAACAGCATCTGAAAGTCAGGCGCAGGTCATATTGTTTGAACATTCATCATTGTAATTTATCTCATTTGATTTGATATTAACTTTACTGTCATCTGAAATGTCAAGAAATCAAGAACTCAATTTTCTAAAAATACCTTCACTGATTAAAATCAAGTGGTTGATAGAATTGTGGAAAAATGGTATAATTTGGGTTCTGCATCACCATTCGCTTCCTGCATGTTTTGAAGTTTATTGATTTTTATTAGATGTCATTTAAATCTGACATGGATAGGTATATTATTGTGTCCCTCTTGTAGGAGTCTTTTGCCTATAACTCAAGTATATGTGCAATATAAACTACACATACATTTATTTTTATTTTGCAGTACTTAATGGTATAAGTTTCTGTAGAAATTCCATAGCAAGCTTGATGCAAGCAAAACTTCAGTTTTTAGCGGATCATGAAGCCAAGAAATCTGAGGGAATGAGAAAAAAAGCAATGTTTCTTTTATTTATTGTAATGCAGTTTCTACTCTGCCTCTGTTGATCATTATATTGGAAAAAAAAGTGAGCATCTTTATATCTAGCATGTTCAAACTCTCGAGAAAAGAAAAATTTAAAATATACAAATTTTATTCATACCTATGATATTTTTTAATATACAAAGTTGTGTATTCATTCTGTATAATGAATATATTAAAGTGAATTTTTTGTTAGTGTGGATCTGTATCATTTTATGATAATACCTGAAACTGGGGTTAATTAGGAAACTAAATTTCTATTGAATTGAAAAATTGACCAAGCTTATTATGTCTTAAGGTGGTAGAGCTGGTTATTGTCAATAAAAGGTATTTTGTCGTCTATATAGTAATAGTTTGGGGGGGGGGGTGGCTAGATAAGCGGTATAAACTGAAGAAATATACTACACTTTAATAACATAATTCTAGATTAATTACTGAAGATATTTACATATTTGTGTTGTATATTTGGAAGTGTCAGGTCAAAGTATGTTTTCTTAGTGAAGACCTAATTTTAGCCTTCATCTTCAAAAGATGGATATTTTACTATATAGTTTGCATTTGTTTTAACTTTTTATTTCTATTTCAAATATTGATGTCTGTTTACATTATTTTCAGGTTATGTCTAGTGTGTTGTAGCTGTATTTTCAACCTGAATTTCTGGTATTTTTTTTTCTCGTTGTTACTCCAGTAATTCAAACTTTAATCAGGAGAAAGTCATTAAAATATGTTTCACATAGTCCAATCTTGTAAAATTTTCAGCTAGCTGAATGGGACTTCTGTATATGCTGTTTGTTTTCTACAGGCCTGTGCCCTAGAGACTTCAACCACTTCATTTATAAGCAACACAATTTACAGTTAGATCACTTTGCTCAAGGAAAAATGGAGAACACAGTTTTGATAGTCTGTCCTCCATGGGCTTGATTTAAGTTGTGTAGAAGTATCTTGCTGTTCCAGGATCCAGCCTGGAGACCGGGGCATTCTCCAGATGAACCAGAACTGCTTTCCAGGTTCTTGTTCTAGCCTGCCTGCTTTCTGCTGGTGTAACTCACGTGTGTGGCTGTGTTGGGCTGCTCCCTAATGTCCTGTGTGTCTGTCTCCAGTTCATTTCCAGTAATGACACATTATTTGCTACCAGTACATACAGAGACCTTGACTGCACTGTGTGGGTGTAAATGTGCAAGTATGCATTTGTTGTTCCTTGTTATGTGTTTCTATTGAATGTAATGAAATAGCAATTTACTGTATCATAATACTATATTTTACTGTAATTTACTGTATAATCAAATACTTTTATGGAACACTGAAGTCAACTACTTGGGCAAAAGCTCTAACTATTTTGGATTGCTTGAGTAGAAACTATTTTTTTAATAATTTTGTACTTGTAGATCAGATGTTAAATGTAATGGGTAGATGTTTTTAAGGAGGGAAAACGTTGACTCTAATTCATGGTTAATTATTTTTTGGGTGGCTAATCCATTACAGACTCTTCCTCTTTAACCCATTTTTGTTACTTTCTGCCTTTCCTACATAATTCTTCATGATGAGTGTTAAATTTGTTTTCATTTAGTAACAGCTGCACAGTGATTGCACAGTAGTAGGTTCTGCAGTTTTATGTGCTGTATTTCTAAATTTGCAATTTTTTTATGGATGTCTTCAGAAATAATGGACTTGAAATTGAGTGGAAGCTAGTTAACCAAGTTTTCATTGCTGGAAATGCTGCTGTGCTTTTGTTAGAAAGGAATTTTGGGAGTGGGAAAAGGTTGAGAGTGAACAAACCTAGTTCTTGAGGAAATCTGAGAGAGGACAGCTCTGTTGTTTTAGGCTCTGATTTCCACAGCTGCTCTTTACAGAAGAGCACAAGAGGTTCCCTCCGAAGTTGTGTCCTTTCTGCTGACAAGCTGCTGTAGGAGTTGTTTGCCAGGCATGAGTCTCACCATCTGTAGAGATGGAACATGAAAGGAAACCGATGCTGTCAGAGCTGTTTGTGCAAGCAAAGAGTTGGAGCAGTTGGACCGCATCCTTTGGAGTGGAGTCATCCTCTAATA